>NC_029787.2:1379707-1380885 GCF_000816755.2 Arachis ipaensis | reverse complement strand
TATGTTATTTATTAGAAATTTAGAATAAAACTTTTTTTTTTGTTTTTCACTGTATCCTCTAACCCGACAAACTAAGAATTAATCTGTCAGAGACAAAAGAATTGATGGAATATATGCCTTTTTTCCTTATTGGGAGTTTCACACTTTTGAACGAAAAAAGCCATTTTTCATTCGGTAAAAGTAGCCTTCATTCAAGATTTTCACCATGTTAAAGAGTCACAAAATGTCAAACACAATCGTTATAGAGATATTTTGCAATGATTCTAGGGACTATATGATAAATGTGTTTTCTATTCTTTTTTTTTTCAGCGTTTTCTAGGTTTTTGGGTTTTTAGGGTTTTTTAGGGTTTTCTCGAGTTTTTAAGGTTTTCTCGGGTTAAACTAAAGACCTTGTTGTAGCAATTATATTATTTTAGGTCTTTGGCCTAAAGATCCATCATTCCCAATGACAATTAGAATAATTCTTTTTGACATTGCCTTCCATTCCCATCATATCCCTTTGTAGGGTTCCATCTACATTGCTTCTAGAAACAAATTAAAAGGTTTTAAATTTAATTTGTATTATTTGCACATCCAAAATTATTGAAATAGTGATCATATATTAGTTCATTAATAAATTAATATAAGTATAAGTATGAAGAACAAAAAAGGAAACAATAATGCTAGGAACTAAGATGGTTTCAGCCAAAAACCAGCAAAATGTCTCTGGATGAATCTAAAACTTCTACGTAGATGGTGTTTATGCTAGGTATTAGGATGTTTCTTTTCTTTGTAAATTGGATGGTTCTGAATCTATTTTTTGATTTATCATGTTTTAGGCATTTGGAGAAGGAATGAGGGTGAAGAGACAGAAGCTAATTGAATCAGTTCCGTGAATCACGTTGCAATGATACTGAATGTATCTTCTCCTAATTTGAATGTGGTGAAATATTTAATAACTAATATTTTAAATCATAAATAAATAAAATTAATTACTATACTTATAATTAATTAAGTTGTTCTATTCTTGACTGATTTGGAGTTGGTTCCATATACTTTTCCAAAAGGAAAAGAACTAATTAAGGTGTTAAAATGAGAATCATATTACAATCTAAAGTTAATGAAGTGAATATTAACTAACATTGTATATAAAAATTTGTTCAAAAATTATTTCTCAAAGATTTAAGGTCAATCACCAT
>NC_029787.2:1378589-1379498 GCF_000816755.2 Arachis ipaensis | reverse complement strand
TTCCAATGAGACGCACAGTATTTGATATGCTAATTTTTTCCGACAAAAGAGAATGCATATATAAATTATTTCTACCCAAATTTTATTTTATTACCTTAGCTTTTTCACTATTGGCAGTGCCATCAGAATTTAACTTTGAGGCTGCAAAGTTCCAACTAAAGAAGCCTTGCTTTTTTAATTTCACCTCTGAACATCATAGAGGAATCTCTTTGAAAAGGATTTGACCACTATATCCAAGGAAAAAAGAACAACTTTAATTAAAATCATAATACATATTTATTATGAGTTTCAAGTATATATATATAGTTATAAATCACTCATTCCAAAATCTTAAACTTTTTGGATTTGTTTAATTTTGGATAGGCCTTTTTTTTTTTCTTGTATTTGCCTTATGCTATTTTTTTTATTTTTGGGGTTTACCAAGGATCGAACTATTGACTTTTTAGACATAGAGCTCTGATACCATGTTATAAAACAATTCATCCCAAAAGTTTAAACCGATGGGAGAAGGCAATATTAATGGTTATATCTCTAACATATATTAAAAGATCAATATTTAGAGAAAAAAAAATCAAATCTTGGATTTTTCTATCTAATAACACTAGTTTTTATAGTGATAACCTTTTTTAAGATATTATAATTTATTACAACATTATCATGATCATTATTTATTTTATTTTATTTTTTTTCTCAGTTGATTTCATTATTATTTCAAGTATGAGACAATGAAACAGACAATGTCCTTTTAGTGTTCCTTTGTAATGATACATACATTAGTCAGAAACTTAAAATTTCAATTTCAAAGACTATTTCGGCAAAAGTATTCCAATATCACTTGTCGGCTATGCACTTTTAGTTGACCAAGAAACCTCATGTATTACATATTCAACTTCAACTCTTTTCTTTTGG
>NC_029787.2:1374612-1378496 GCF_000816755.2 Arachis ipaensis | reverse complement strand
TGAGATAGCATATTCAATAAATCGAATCAACTTGATTCGATTTATTATTGATTTAATACATTCCGAATTTCATTCCTAGATAAACAATCTATTAACATTGATTTATATAAAACCTTACTAATTTGAATCATGTTGTTTGATTTAGTATTAGAATATATAAATTGAATTCAATTTATATAGAAATATAAATAAAGACATAATGTTATTCGTTTTGAGATTTTTGTGTAAAATATAATTTTTTTTTTACCAAAGATAGGGAGACTCGAACCCACAATCTCTTAGATGAGTATGGGGGGACTATGCCATTTGAACTATAACTTGTTGGCTTGTGTAATATAGGTTGGTACTTAGTTTAATGAAGTGTTTTACTCTAATTAAAGAGAAAAATATTTGTTTATATATATTTTAATGAATTCAACTAGAAAATTAATTAACAAAGCTAAATTTTTAAAATTATTTTTTATTTTAAATTTTAAATTTTAAATTTTAAATTCTAATCCTAGGTTCTCAATTCTCAAAAAACAAAACTTAAAAAATAATTTTACAAAAAATTAACTAATATTAATTCATTAAAATTAATTTTCTAATGGTAATAAGATTTGAATAAGAATTAAAAAAAAAAATTGGTGGTACGTCGGCATTGATAGATGATACTTATTATAAGCAACATTCATGGAGTATGATTATCTTCCTACATATATGCTAGGTAGAGTTATGATTTAATTCAGTTTCCACACAACATAATAATAAAAAGTAGGAAGAAGCTAAGAATATTCCACATTCTCCATAATTAAGGGTTTAGTAGTAGTGGTTTAATAATCATCATCATGATATTGCCTTGAATCTTCTTTTAACATAATACCAATGTGTTCTTGCCTCTAATCTTGCTTACAAATCCAATTATTAATGATTTTGACTAATGACTATACACTACTATATATATAAAGGTTTTGGCGGCAGAACCTTTGTGATAATTAGAGAATAATAATAATATGCTTTGAAGTGTGAACATGCATGTTATCATAGCTGTCTTAAGCATCTTTGTTTCTTGTCTATAATAATATCTTAGAAATTAAAATCTAGTCCAATCATTTTAGTCGATTAGACACACTACCTACAGTAGCAAATATAATGACAATGTTTATGGAATGTTGTTTATTGTGTGATTGTTTAGTTGAATTAATTTATGATAGAAACTTAGGTGCAGTCGACTTCACGTGAAGTTGATAATTGAGAGTCATTAGATTATTTGACTGATTTGACTAAATTTTCATCTAATGGCTCTCAACTATCAACTTCACGTGATGTCGACTGCACCTGAGTTTCCACAATTAATTTATTTGTAATTTCATCTAAAAAGTGTGATTACGCTTGATCACTTAAAACCTTCACAATAACTGTCACAATCCATTAATTTAGTGGCGGTTCTAAAAACCGTCAGAATGACTGTTGCTAGTCATCTGTAACTTATATTGTTGTAGTGATAGTAACATAAATTATACATATATTTTATGCTAAAATTCTTTTTTTTTTGTTACTTTAGAACTCAACAAAAATGAAATTCTAAATCTTTCTATTATAAAAGTTTTAGAGCTTATTTGGAATGCTAGCTAGGAATTAAAATTCACTCAAGAATTAAATTCTTTTTCTTACTTTAGAACAACTAAAAATGAATGATTTAAATTTTTTTTTAGAAATTTTAATTCTCATTTTTTCTTTATTTGTAAATCAAACTAAAAGAGATTTAATTTTTAAATTCACTCTCACACTCTTCAAACTTGAATTCTATTTTATTTATTAATATATTATAGTCATTTCAAATCATGAAATTAAATTTTAAATAAAAATAAATTCTTTTTTTAAAAGAAATAAACTCTAACACGGCTTAAAGCATTTATGCTCATGTATATATGTTAGTAGGTCTTGGAAAGCCCTAATTAAGAGGTGTTATAGTGATCCAAATAATTTGTGCATGAAAGTGCCTCCACACTACTAATAATAAGGAAGACTTTGATGTACTTCACAAATGACTTTGGTAATTTTAATTTCAATGTATAGTGTGTGGACATACATTGCTAGCTAGCTGTATGTGGCTTAAGAATTCTTCTTTAATTTTTCTTGTCATTATGTGGCTCCATTTCAAGCTTCAGAAAACAATGCATGTCTTCGACCGTATTGATTCGTAGGCCATAATAACACACCATAAAGAAGATAAAATAAATTATAATAAAGATAACTTCAAGGTCATTTATCACATAGTTATATATATATATACCGTTGAAAGGAATAAATTCACTCAGTGGTATCTGATATCAGTTTTGTTAGCTATACAATAATTTTTGTAAATAATGTGAATAATAAATTTTAAAATTGATCTAATAAAATAAAAAAATACTTTACTTTTAAATTACTTTCTAAACTCTAACATTAGGATAATTATTCGCACATCTAGTAAATTGAACATCCAGTCATTGTTAACTATACATGAGTAAACTGAATCAAAAGGAAAAACCATCTAATTAAGAATCAACATAATCATCTGCATACCTATTGAATTGAACATCCATCATATCCATTATTCACATTATTTAGTATTCTCATTGTCTCCTTATACTTTTTTATCTGATATTCACGATTTTTAATTTATGTTTTAGTCTTTCGTATTCAAAATTTATTGTGTTGATTTCTAAGATTCAGTGAATAGAATGCTGAGCTAGTTCTAACTTGTCACGCTAGACACAAGACTAAATGACATTGTTTTATTTTGTCACTTAAACAACACAAAAACGACATCGTTTTGAAAATTGAGAAAAGATAAAACGGGTTACACATTATATAAACTCTTCTTCGTCTTCTCTTTTTTGTCTATTTTAAGCGTTAAAATGAAGCGACATTATTTCGCATTACATCTAACATGGCAAACCAAAACCAGCTAAATACTTTGTTTACTGACTCAATGCTAAAAAGAATTTAGAGACTAATATGATATTTAAAATTGAATCTCAAATATCAATATATTGATTTTAAAAGAATAAAATAGTAAAAACCGTGAAGGAGAATTTAGCATAAGTTAAACTACAAAAAGAAAAAAAGTAGGCCTATACATACTTTGCATTTTGAAGTGTAAAAGATCGAAGTTCTTGCATAAAATAATAATATGTTAAAAATATATTTAAATATGTGTTTCATTGTATTAATTAACATAATTTTTTCCGAATAGTTGATTTTATGATATTTAATTTAAAGTCTCAACATTTTTTTAATTCAAATTTACTATTTTAAAAACTTACCAAAACCATTCTTAATTAGGACAATTTTTACAAGCACAAGTCATAAATAAATTAAATATTTTGAAACCTGTTTTCAAAATAATTAAGTGAATCACTTGCATATATTTGAGGGTTAGTTTTTCTAAGTTCTAACATTAGTTTGGTCCAGGCCTAAAACTATAGAGGCATGCCATATCTACTGTTACCATTGTGCATAATTAGCTAGGACTATATATCATTGAATATTTATGTATATATGTTACATTGCCCTATTTCTAATTTTAACTAATGAATTATATATCTGGTTTAAGCTGAAAAAATTTAATTTAGAAGAATTCTATTGAAACACATACATATCCTCAGTGGACAGCTTTTTCTATTAGGAATAATATAATTGATGTATATTAATGAGTAGTGACTTTTTGGTCTTGCAGGACCATATTTGAGTGGTCCTATGCTATGAAAATTTCTAATAATATGATTTCTTGATGTACTTCTCATTATAATATGTCATGTGTAGTTATTAATTAACGGTATTGTTAGAGAAAAAAAAATTATAAATTTATCCTATTTAATATTTATTAATTTTAATAATAATTAATAAATATTAAATAA
>NC_029787.2:1370798-1374426 GCF_000816755.2 Arachis ipaensis | reverse complement strand
CAAATAACAAATAATTATGGAGTTAATAGTTTTAATTTCTTTTGTATATATTTATAGCGGTTTAAATAAATTAATTGAAGGAACAAGTAAACTCCTTTTTTTGGATATTTTTAAAGGGAAAAAAAAGTAAAATTGCATCAAAATTCCAAAACCTACACAAATTCACAAAACATGAGCATTTATATCTATATATATGGGACCATTAAAACTTTGGGATTCCCTTGCGTGCAAAATTAGAGCAAATTTATTTCAGATTTATGAATTATGAGAGGACTATGGCTTCTCCATGCATGTAGCTTAGATAGTACTATAGTAGTTAGCATAGAGGTGCATGTAGATGATGTCATCATGTTGGTTTATATTTTCTTATCTCCTTGAAAATTATATTGATTAGCATTATTGCTCTCTTTTGGAAATTATTGCCAAAGGTTTTATATAATAATATGACTTTTAAAATGGAAAGTAATTATGATGATTGATGAGCAAATTAATCTGCCATAAAATAATAATGCACCTTCAAAAAAATATCATTTGGCTTATTTGGGTTTTTTTATAAATAAATTGATTTTGAAATATAATAAAATTCTATCACTTTCAATTTGAAAATTTTTCAATTTCTAATATATAGGATTATTTATATGAAATTGAATGAATCTTGGATGTAAATAATTAAAAAGACTATTATTATAGCCACAATTTTGTTAACCGATGCTATTTATTGATTGATCTAATAAACTGTTTGATTCTGAGAACAGAACAAGACAGGACACTGAAAATAAAATACAAATGACAGAGATATAAAAATTAGTATTCTTGTATTTTGTTTAGTGATAAATTAGAATAAATTATAAAAAATTTTAGGAAGAAAAATATAATGATAAAAAATATAATTATGAAAATTTGATAAAAATAATGAAAGGAAAAATGAAAAATAAATTGTGTCTTTTATTAAAATTTTTGTATATACAAAATACACTAATTTATTGTCTTTAAACATAATATTTCTGTCCATGTTTTATCTGTCAAATATAATTTTATGTCTTTATGTCTCTGACATAATTAATGTCATATGCCTATAAACAAACGCAACTAAAGTAATTTTCACGACAACTTTGAGAAGAGTAGCTTATAATTCGATTTTGCGACGATTTGGAAAAACCGTCGCTAATTCGAAAAGAGAAAAATTAGTGCTTCTTTGTTTCATCTCATCCTTCGGTTCTTCTTGTGGTATTCTTTTAGGTGTGTGTGGTTTAATTCAAAACACATAATTAATTTCCAATTCAATTGAATTCAAATAAAACCCATCACAATTTTTAAATATTCAAAACACACTCTTAAAGAAGGTAAATTTTATGTATAGTTTCATATTTTCAGTAAATATACATCATTTATATAAAGTTTTACAACCTTAATTTACTTAGCAACTAAGAACCTCACATTTAGAATGATTAAATTGGTGAAGTTCAGTAAAAAGTAGTTTCATTTTTTTACTGCATGGCATTGCTTTTTGGGGGGTTTAGTTCATCTCCTACACACATAACACATTATTTATTTATTTATTTATTATTGATATGTCCATGCAAGTTACATGTCTTATGTCAGTATAATATCTATATAACAATTATTATTATAGTGCTGACGATTACAATAGTACTGCATGCATGCTATGTAGTGCCTTGGGGCAGGCTGTGGTGCCAGAAAATTGAAGATAAAAAGATAGAGTTAATTGTCAAAATGGTTCATAAAAGATATTTTGATATCTATTTTCGTTTTAAAAAAATAAATTAATCAAATTCGTCTTCAAAATATCTCGATCTTTATTTTTATTATAGGATAAGGTCTGATGGGTTAAGCATGATGCATATAAAATATTTGATAAAATGTCTCATAAAAAAATTTACTATAAAAAAAGATAATAGAATGGCTAACGTGACCAAATTTATTATTTTTCGAGAACGAATTTGATTAATTTATTTTTTCTAGGACGAAAATGGAAATTGAAATATCTTTTAAAGATCATTTTGACTATTAATTCATAAAAGATAATAGTGTATAAATTTGGATATCTCATATATTTTTATTTTAGAAACATATATTTTTATTATTATATACATGAATATTTTTTTCTCTTGTAAGTTAAGTAAGTCAAAATAATTTTTATTAATAAAATTTTAGTTTGCATTTATTATTTTTAGAGATTATTTTAACTCATCAATAGGAGTTAGTCCGAGTAGTAAACGAAATTTAAAATTTAACGATATAGTTATATTTTTATTGGGAGATTTACCCATCATAATTAGATACGTAACTCGGGTCAGATCTAGATTACTCAGGATGAAATTTTGGATATTAGACAAGGAAAAAAATAAAAAATTACTTGACTCAATATAAATTATGTGACTAAAATAATTTATAAAAGAAAAAAGTTTAAGCTACTTTTTATACTAAAAGTGTGAGACTTATAAAAGTGATGTATATAACGATAATACATATGATATTTCTTAATTATTTTTGTATATATTTAATGATAAAAAATTAAAAATTAATATGTACCGGAAAGAGAGAAGGCCCTACCCTTTTTAGAGATGATTGATTATTGATTATTCGCAATGTATCTCTCTCCAATAATGCATATTCTGTTTTGGGGTAGCCACCACCAATTTTAACCTTTTAGAGAGAAGAGTGTCTCACAAAAAATAAATAAATAAATAAATAAATTAAATGGAACCCACAGCATGGATCATAATACATTTTTATACGATCATATCAATCAATATATGTCTTCTTATTATTCCAAACTTTATTTGCCACAGCGCTTCAATATTTATTATCATTGTTCATATTTTAAATATGTGTGTCTCTGTGTATACACGTATGCATGTGGATTCTGGAAGCAGGTACAATATAATATAGGAAGATTTTCAAGTGTAACGTCGTATCAGTGTATCAATGATTTTTAACCATTGATCTTAATTATATATATTATATATATTTTTTATAATTAAAATTAACGGTTAAAAATAACTGAAATACCAGTATAACGTTTTTAAGAATTAAGACTATAAATGCATCAACAACAAGATTTATATATATAAAAAATTCATGATGAATAAAAATTTGTTTATTTATTCCCATGCATGATAATATAAAATAATAAAAGTAAAGAGTAAAAAAAATGAAATTATTATAATTATTATTTTGTCTTAATTTGACTAGCTTGTATATTTTCAGCACATATATTATTATTAGAGCAAGAAATTCTTAATAAAACAGATATTGAGATTCTTTTCAACAGTTATATATCTTATCCGAATTCAAATAAATCTTAGTTTTTCCCTAAAAATACTAATTATAACCAATAGTGTTTTAGAGTCAGGTTGTACTTTTATCAATCATCGAAAAAAACCAACCATTGTTGACAAGATTCAATTATTTCCTGCAAGGAATGGGGCTTCTAAGTATATCTATAGTTTTTATTTTCCGAGAAAAATAAAACAACCAACTTACAAAATATTTAATTTTGAGGCACCAATAATTAAAACATGTTATACAGTCGTCGTAGAATTACATTAATTTTTTAATAATTATTTGCATAATTAATATAAAATATAATTATTTTTATCGATAT
>NC_029787.2:1365461-1367199 GCF_000816755.2 Arachis ipaensis | reverse complement strand
TTTAAAGAAAAAAAATATATTTAAAAAAAAAAGAAAAAAGAGAATAAGCTAATTAAAAAAATAAAAAATAAAAACTCACATGCAGTTATTTTCATGTAAAGTTGATAATAAAAAATCGTTAGATAATTTGACAGATTTGACTAAATTATCATCTAACAATTTTCGACTATTAATTTCGCATGAAAATAACTTGCATTTGGGAAAAAAAATAATTAAAAAAAAAAAAAGTTACAGTTGATGAATAATCATATCTGGTGGAATACATCAAAATTTGGTCCTGCTACTGCTGCTGCTGCTGCTGATAGATCTTCTGATGAGAGTGACCTTAAATTATTATAGCTGCTCATGAAATCTTCTTGCATTGAATTCTGCTGCACATTATTATTATAATTTGTATTGAATTCCTCCTCAGATTTGAGTTGATGATGAAACTGAAACAAAGATTCTAACTTGTTCTCCTCTTCATTGCTACAACAATCCCATGATGATGTTGATGAGAGCAATGCATTATTATTATTATTATTATTCATGTCTAGGCTTGGCATTGAAGAGAATAATAATCCATAGTTTTCATGATGATGAGAAAAATCCAAGCATGTCAAAGGGTCTAATAATAATGATGATGATGATAATGATGATGAAACTCCTCCAATAATTCCATCTAACATTGCCATGGAAGAAGAAGAAGAACATGCTGCTTGTGTTGTATTATTATTATTATTATTATTAATAATAGTATCATTATCTTTGTCTTCATGATTATGAAGAGGCTTGTGTGTAGTTGGATCAATCCCTTGCTTCATTAGCTTCTTCTTCAGACATGAATTCCAGAAATTCTTTATCTCATTATCTGTTCTTCCTGGCAACTGTGCCGCAATCTGTGCCCACCTATATTTAAGAATTTCATAAATAATACAATAACATGCATAAAGGATAAAGTTGGTAAAAGCTAAATAAAGATGGAATGTTGATGGCTAAAAATCCGTTAGTGAAATGCAGAAGCTCAAAATTGTTGCTTCTTGTAAACATGATTTTGAATGTAAAATTACTTCTGCGTTTATGAATAAAAAATTTGCTAAACCAAAAATTGAAACTTTCAAAAAATTTGAACGTGCTTCTTCTCTTCTAACGTGTTTGTCAAATACTCTCAACTATTAATTTTATATAAATTTAATTAACTGTATTTGAGTTTTCACCGTAAAATTAATATAATCAATCAATAACTCTAACTATTTTCTAATAATGTCTATAAATTATTTCAAGAATTAACAATGATATTATAAAATTACAAATATATATATACCTATTTCCAAGAACCTCATGGAGAGTGATTATAAGATCCTCCTCTTGTTGAGAAAACATGCCTCTCTTCAAATCAGGCCTCAAATAATTTATCCATCTTAGTCTGCAACTCTTTCCACATCTTTGTAGCCCTTCATCACACACACACACATAATAATTCAAATTAAACTTCAAATTTCATATATAATTATTTTTTTTTTTCTTTTTTAATATCAAAATTGAAAGCTAATGAGTTATAACTCAAATGACATAGTCTCCCCATACTCATCTAAGAGGTTGCAGGTTCGAGTCTCCTATATCAAAATCGAAATAATATAATTCTTTAATTATGAGGATTCAATTCAAACTACTCCAAAAAGGATATAGTAGTTGAGAATTATTATTATTAAGAATAAAAATAAAAAATTGAAAAAAAAATATATAAATATATACCATG
>NC_029787.2:1364373-1365446 GCF_000816755.2 Arachis ipaensis | reverse complement strand
ACCAGCTTGTTTGGGAACTGAACTCCAGCAACCAACACCAAACCTAGAAATGTAGTTGAAGAGCTTCTCATCTTCTTCAGGGGACCATAAACCTTTCCTTAGTTTTTGCTTTAAACAACAAGAATGCCGACCCATCTTATGAACTAAGAGAAAGAGAAGAAGAAGAAGAAAAAGAAGAGAAGGACAATGTTTTTTGTTCCCTAATTAATTATTGGAGGCCCAGCTCTCTATCTCAAAACTATATAATATATATGTGTTCATTGCTAGCTTCATTCTTGGCCCTCTATATATATATATTATATAGTCAAATTCTCTCTAATTTTATATTGTTGTTAATTAATATATGTTGTTGAATTTTAAGAACTAATTGTGTTGATTTAAGATCATACTTAGGATTGAAGTCATGAGAGAGAAGGGTGAAGCAATAAAGTGGGTTTTACGCAAATCAAGTGCTGCCTTTTTGCATTGGAATGGATTGGTTTTTAAGATATCTCTATTTCTAGAAAAATGAAAATAAATTAGAAGAAGAAAATAAAATTAAAAAAATAGCGGAGGTAACTAAAGAAAATCAGTAAAAAATAACCATAACTTGCCTTATTTAGCATTTATTAATTGTTGTAATAATTAATTAATACTAAATAAGGCAAGTTCTGGCGGTAGCATTGCCCAAAAAATAGTATGTAGTTTAGTACAATATTACAGCTCTGTATACGTGAATTATTATGATAATTAAATAGAGTTAATTGATTAATTAACTAATATAATACGTTAAGTGGATCATGTCATGTTAATTTTTTTTTTTTTTACTAAAGATAGGAGACTCGAATCCGCAACTTCTTAATTGAGTATGGAGAGACTATGTCATTTGAGCTATTACTCATTGGCGATCATGTCATGTTAATTGTTAATTAATAAATTAAGTACTATATATCCACTAACTTACTCTTACTAATTACTATTGCTTTGATATGAAATATTAGTGCTAAGTGAGTTGCTATCCTAATATAGTAAATTAATTATAAATATCTTGTGCATGTTTACATTAGACTCTTTTTGTGGTTGATAATTATTCA
>NC_029787.2:1362833-1364345 GCF_000816755.2 Arachis ipaensis | reverse complement strand
AGGCATTTCATATAGGAAGATTTTCAAGTGTACCGTCATACTGGTATATCAGTGATTTTTAACCGTTGATCTTAATTATATATATTATATATATTTTTTATAATTAAGATCAACGGTTAAAAATTACTGAACGATATAACAGCACACTTGAAAATTTTCCCAATTTATTATCGACAGCCACTCCAACAGTGAGTTAGAAACAGAAGTCGATAAAACTACTGAGTCGTTAGTAAAGTAGGATAAAATAGAGCCCAATTTTATGATGCTTATGAATTTTTGTCTAAATTTTGTTTAATTTATTTTTTTGTAGTAAATTTTGATTTCTTAAAAATTATTTATTTTTATATATTTTTTTGTAGTGTTTTAAAAAGTATCTTAAAGATACTCGTTAATTTTTTTAGATTAACAAGCATAAATCTTTAAATATCCATCAGCACAGAATCAACAAAAATTTTCTAATTATGAAATTTATTCCATAATTATAACTATGAAAATTGAAACATTTCTTATAAAAAATACTTTTATTTAATTTTTTAAATTTTAAATTTATTTTTTAATTTTTATATTTATGTTAAATTAAATATAATACTGAACAACTCAATCTAATTCATTTTATATTAAATACAATACAATTAAATTTCGGTCTCTTAATTTCAATTTCTCTTTCAAATATAGATTAATAGTACATATTGTCTTCTAAGTATCAAACCTAGGACATGACTATGTTTAAACTTATCCTTAAACAACTACATTGTGTTATAGATCTTATGGTTAATTAAGATATTTGTTAGTTAATTAATTACATTTTACACATTCTCATAAAATTATTTTGTTATGAATGTGTCAACTAAATCAATGTAAAAAATAAGTGTGCTAATGAACATGAAAGGTTAGAATATGATTATGCAAAACTATCAAATTTAATTTCCCTTCGTTTTGGTACTAATTTCTATCTGCAATGACTACAAAGACATCATTTCATCATTACTTTTATTATTTTAAGTTCTTCTCGAAGCAATAATTGAGTATATATGCACATATGTACATAAGTAAAACAATCATATTTCCAATCCTCAAGTATTTATTAGGTATTTTATTAATTAGTGTGGCTTAGAATACACGTTTTTAGATATTGGATTAAAACACAAGGATGTTAAGATTTGAGTTTTTATTAATTTGTTATTTTCTTATTAATAGTTTCCTGTCCCAAAAAACAAAAGATCAATTATTTGTTTCGATGGGATTATGGAAATATTGGCCAGGAAAAGGGAAAAGTGCTTGATATTTAATTGAAAAATAACTTTTGAGAGTAAATAAATATTCACTTTAATTTCAAATGAAAGTTGTACATATGAATTTTAGTTTTCATAATTTTAACAATAAACTTTTAATTCTTAAAATTACAAAATTTGAGTAATACTAGAAAATTATTTTTTTCAACTATTAGAATATAATTAGGATCAATTAAAATTATTTAGTATTAATTATATTTATTTAGCATATCTGCATATT
>NC_029787.2:1350273-1362492 GCF_000816755.2 Arachis ipaensis | reverse complement strand
TGAACAAGTGAGCTCAACACAATAAAGTGGAGCGACAAAGTCACAAACAAAGTCTCAAACATAAAAAACAACCAATCAAAACCTGAAAACAATTCCTAATGTTATCTCCGGCAATGCCATCAACAATAAAAAAGATCCAAACTACACAATTCTCTGTAGCTGGTCAAAGACCTGAGAAACACCTCTTCCACTCCGGTTTCCTTCTTATTAAAGATCCGCCTATTCCTCTCTAGTCATACATTCCAAATAACTCTCGGTCCACCTTTTAATCGAATTTCCGAAAATTTCTCAAGCCATTTTACACTCAATAGAACTCTATCAATACGACTGCAGGAGCGGCCTCTGAACCAAGTAAATTTTCGATCATTCAACGGTAGGTCCACTAACTGAATATCTTGAACCCAATCCTTGAACTCTTCTGCCGATGCTGTAACCTGTCCCGACCTTTCCTCTCTTCAATCTGTATAACCTCATTAAAGTCTCTCATATAACATATCAGACCTCGACCTAACCCAGCTACAAAATTCAGTTCCTCCCACACAGCCAATTTCTCCAATTTAGTATGAGCACCATATACTAAATAGAACGTACAATTAAACTCATTTTTTAACAGTACTCCTTTAACACATAATCGTCTTTTTCCTTTGTAACAATTATTTATTTTAAATTGCATGTCATCCCACATTGATAATAGATCCCTGAATGTGCCTGTCGACTCTACAAACTCCCACTCTACAGTATCACTCCCCCAAATACGTACTACATCAAACTTAGTCACAACTTGCATCTTAGTTTCAACCAACCCTAACATATTCACTTTTGCTTCTTTTTTAGTTCTTTCACCATACTCAATTTTTCAACACTCCCTAACCCCTTAACAATTCAAGAACTAAAAATCATTTTAAAACTGTTTTACACACCTTTTTGAGATTTTTTGGTCTGCATCTTTGTGCCTTTTCTTTCTGCTTTGCTAATCTCCTCTTCTGAGCTAAAGCCTCATTCTGTTCTTGAAGAATTGCCATGATATCATCTTCATCATTGTACTGCACGGCTCCTGATTCAACAATCAGCTCACACGTCTTTCTATTTTCCAGCATTTGCTCCTCTCGTTCCAAATCCTTACCATCATTGTTCCCTGGATTTTCAACACTAATGTCCCCGGCACTCCCAACCCCGATATTGTCTTTATCAACCCCCGCACCGTTCAAAGTTAAACCGTCTACAAGTGCGTCATCTCCACCTATAACAGGACCAACTTTCGGACCAGCAGCATTCTTTCGAGGCTCGAGGCACTAGACAATGCACCGCCGCTTCCATGTCAACATCGCCGTCCATGGAAGAACGTAACCCCGCCATCGCTAGCATTGAGTGATACTCTGACGAAGACACAATCTCCAATGGGGCGTACCTCCGATTGAAGATCGCAAGCAGCATACACCGCTATAGGCCCGACGGCACCGTCTCCTCCACTAGTCCGTTGCTCTTCGCTCGCTACGAGCTTTCCCAAGCTTCGTTAATCTATTGTGGCGTCATGCCCTGAGATCTCTCCTTCAACTTGATAATGAACCGCAGCGCATAACCCAGGACTCGGAGCAGCTTCGACCCAGTCAACCCTTGCCCGACTATGATTCACCAGCCCACCTCTATAGCCGCATCAGCATGAATGTTAGCATGATCGTCTGGGCTTTCAACTAAGGAAAAAAAGTCCAAGCTCTCTCCTTTGGCACATCTGTTACAATAAAATTTTTTGGGCCTACTAAGAAGCCTGCTTTTGGTTTCTTTTTTTCTCCAACAATCCTTATTCTTCAGCCCATCATTATTATAATCATACCTAATTATTTTTTCTGATTCAGCATCATTAATCATCAAATCATTATATAAAATCCTCACTGCCCTCTAAAACAGGATCATCCGTTTTCCTTGCCGTACGAATTTGAATTAAATTACAATTACTCCATTCATTCAAAATATCCTCTAAAATTACTACTCTACCCTTATCTGTTTCTTCCTCCCTTGGCACCTCCATCACCAACTCAGCCACCGAATCTCTACTTTTCACTTGTACCATGGCACTCGAACTGCTAGCAACCATCTCGCAAGATTTTGGGAGATAAGGATTACCTACCTCTTCAATCTTGCACTCCACTCCATAACTCTCATGACCAACCTCTTTAACCAGAACATCGAATCTGCTAGTACCAATTATGACGTGAATCCACTCGTTGATGATGTCCATAATACAAGTATCTATTTGTACCCATCCCACACTGAATGAGAGGCATGATTTCATGGCTTTGTCACATCCAATTACTTCTCCCTATTGGCTTCCTATTATTCTGAACGTCTCCGCTGACCATGTATGCAGAGGAAAATCAAAGCATTCTAACCATGCCCTTCGAGTTTCATTGTGCTCCTCCTCATTCCATCTCCATACGCTATGAAAAATTTGTAGTAGGTTGTTCATTTTGAACGTGTAAGCTTCTTCTACACTCAAGATACTATCAAAAGTCATGAGTGCCTTGTACGCTCCTAGTTCTCGTACTTGCACAACTTGAGAAAAATTCTTCACAATCATATACTTCAAAGAAGAAAAGTCTATAGCCTTTGTCATCCTGCCTATTAGACTCCTCTGTAACCAGTCCAGATTCTCTTTCACCACCGGAATTTCCATCTTCTTCGTCCACCCATTACCATGTGGATCCTCTTTTTTCCCTTCCTTCCTCGTCTCTTCTACATTCTTCCTCGGGACTCTTGTACTTTCCTCATGTTGAGTTTGAATCTTGACAATATTTTGGACGTCACCCGCCTCATTAATTCTCTTCCTATTCTCCCCTTCATTCGTGCGTCGATACCTAGCTTCTCTGACTGAAATAAACTTCCCTCGTAACCTCGTTCTATTCATCTCCGCGATAGCCTTCAACGCTCCACCCTTTGTTGTATATCGGATGAACGCAAACACGTAAGTATTACCATTTTTTTGTTTTCGTGAGAGATAGATATCATTTATACGTCCAGTCCAGTTGAACAAGTGGTACAACTCCCTTTTTTTATATATCTACAGGAAGATAATCTACAAAAATAAAGAACGATTCGTTTTCCAAATGACAATACTCCTCTCAATTCCAAACCCTCAAATCTCTACTAAATTGCCTAATTCTACCCCCTCCCGGTGTTTCCCACCCATTCTCTCATTCCTCCTTATTAAAAAGGGATACATGTGATTCACTTTCTTCAGATTATTCTCTTATTTCTAACATGGTATTAGAGTTTGATTTTTATACTACGTGGGGTTGTTCTTCTACTTTTGTATGTTGATGCATGATCATTACTAGAGATGATATTGATAGTATCTCTGATCTTAAAGCGTCCCTCTACCATATTTTTGAGATGAAAGATCTTAGTTCTCTTAGTTATTTTCTTGACCTTGAAGTCATATCTTAATTATCCTCAGATGATGGTATCTATCTCTCACAAGTTAAGTATGCTTTTGATCTTCTTGCTCTAGCCGAAATTACAAGTAGTCGCACTGAGTCTATTCCTCTTGAGCCTAATATTCGGTTTACTCCTATGAATGACACTGTTTTAGATAATCGTACTCTTTATCGATAGTTAGTTGGAGGTCTCGTCTACTTGACTGTCGCACGATCAGACATCGCCTATCTAGTTCATGTTCTTAACCTGTTATTATCAGCTCCTTGTACTACTCACTATGCGGCAGTTCTTTGCATTTTTCGCTACATCAAAGGCACTCTTTTTATGGCCTTCATTTTTCTGTCCATTCATCTTTGACCCTTCAAGTATACTCAGATGCTGATTGGGCTGGTGATTCCACTGATCGTCATTATACTACTGATTATTGTTTGTTTCTTGGTGATTCTCTCATTTTTCAGAGAGTCAAGAAGCAAATGTTTACTGCTCGATCAAGCATCGAAGATGAATACCGTGTTCTCGCTAACACAACTGCTGAGATTGCCTCGATCCGTTGGCTTCTCGAAAATTTGGGGGTGCTCATCAATTATCTCCAACTGATGTTTTTTGTGACAACCGTAGTACTATTCAAACTACTCATATGATGTTTTTCATAAACACACAAAATATATTAAGATTGATTGTCGCTTTGTCCAGCAACGTCTCCTTATTGATGCTGTTCGTCACATAGCTGTTGGGATTTTGGATCAAATTGCTGATATATTCACAAAGACTCATCATTCTACTCGTTTTTGGACTCTAATATTCAAACTCAAGATGGTATCCTTAGCTCCCACTTGAGTTTGAAAGAGGATGTTAGAGTATAATTATGATCAATTATATTTATTTAGCACATCCTCTGTATATTTATTGTAGGATATTATGCTTTTATTGCTTTAATTCTTCTAACACTTATATATACTCTTGTATATTGTATCATTGATAACATATTCAATAATAAATAATCATTTTCTTTAAATTACTCAAATATTTTTTTTAAAATTATTTTATTTATATTAAATTTTAGACCATAAATCATAAATTCTTATACAACCAAATAAAAGATATAAAATGATCAAATCTGGCTAAACTATCAACACAGAGCATGTTAGATACCAAAACTAGCAAATCCGTATATATCTACAATATAATTTAGAATTACATAATGTAAAAAAGGTTTTCACATCTTTAATTACTCTATGACGATTACAATAATTTAAGAAGTATTTATAATTTTTTATTAAGTTGAAATAAAAAAAACTCTAAACCAATAAACATAAAACCTAATTTAGTAACTAAATAAATAAAATAAAAATACATTAAATTAAATTAAATATTCTAAGAATAAAAAGAAAAAGAAAACATATATAAAAATTTACGTAAATTTAAAAATAAATTTTTGTATAAAAAAAATAAAAAATATATAAATAATTATATCTCTAACAATTTAATTAGTTAGTTAGAGATACTTTGTCAATTTAATAATGAATTGATGCAGATCGGTCTTATATATGTTCTCAATTTATCTCTTGCTATTGATTACACTACATAAGTGACGAAAGCATTCAAATAAATTCTTTAATTATATAAAATACAAATCATAAATTTTAACAAATATATCATCATTGATAATGATAATGTTAAGCTATATTACTTGATAAAAGTGATAGAATGAACATGGTAGGAAAAAAAATTAATAATAATAGATAATAAATAGTAAAATGAGTTTTTTTTATTAAGTAAATAGTCAAAATTTTTTAAAAAATTTATTTTTCAAATTGATTTTTGAATAAATTTTTTATTAAATTTATCTTTTAAAATTTTTAAATTAGTTAAATTAGTTTTTCTGTCACTTCCATTATTCATAATGTCAAAGTTTGCTAATGTGGTAAGTAAGATTGCTACACATTTAAGTATTTTTTTATTCAAGTTCATCCAAGTAGGCCTAACACCAATAAAAATCATTATCATTAAAAGAGCGTGATTACACGCGCCCTCTTCTTCTCATGCTCGTTTACGCACAGAGCTTCTTCTTCTTCGCCTTTTTCTTCGCGTTCCTCCTCCTTCTTCTTTTTCGCGTTCCTTTTTCTTCACGTGTTTTCTTCTTATCGTCATTCTTTTGTTTTTGTTGTATTTTTTTTCTTTTTTTTCTTCTCTTCCTAGTGAAGAAGCAGTAGATGGTGAGGAGGAAGAATTTTGAATTCATAATGTAAACTCGTTTCAAAACAAGCACAGACTAAATGCACCTTATTTAAATCGAGAATAAATCGAAATTACTTAATAATTGCGACACACAAACTTAATTCAAAAACAAACACACAAACAAGATTGAATCATGAACAAAAATATATCCAAATTCATCAAGTGATTTTGCAGCATTATGTATTTCTTCTTCTTTATTTCATTAGATGAACAAGACAAGAAAAGAAGAACATGATGAGAAATTTTGAGAAATTTTTTCTTCTTATTTCTTTTTTTATTTGATTTTTCTTTTCTTTTTCTTGGTTTTATTTCTCTCAAGATAGTGAAACAAAAAGAATCATAACAAAATAATTCACTCAGAAATGAACTGAAATTATATTTAGAATGAACTGAAATTACTTAATGATTTTAGTTATTCTAAATATAATTTTATTTTGTTTCTAAATATAATTTCGGTTCTGCACAGTTCAAAACTTTTTCTCCTCACTTTCTACTGCTTCTTCACCAAGGAGAGAAGGAGAAAAAGAAAAAAAATACAGCAGCAACAATAACAAAAGAATGACGATAAGGAGAAAACACGTAAAGAAGAAGGAACGCGAAGAAGAAGGAGAAGAAGAAGAAGGAGAAGAAGAAGCGCGTGCCTCTAAATTACTTGGATAAACTTGGATGCTAAAATTACTTGGATGTGGAGAATAATTCTATGATACGCTAAGTAATACTACGTTAAGTGATAGTATTAATTAACTACTAATATCATAAGTTTATGAAATTAGATTAAATAAATCTTAAATTGAGAAATTTTAATACCTCAAGTTTCTCTTAATTTAGAATTGATTTTATCTAATTATATAAATTTATCAAATTAACAATCAATTTAGACTACTAAATATATATTGTGATCAATGTAGTATTATTTTAATATGTCATATCAGTAAATTTTGACATTATTAATTAAAAAAATAACGAAAGAACTAATATAATTAATTTAAAATTTTTTAAACTATAAATTTAATTAAAAAAAATTAAAAACCAACTTAAAAAAGGAATAATGTTTGGGATACGAATTTGATTGATTCTTCCTTCTTTGAAAATCAGCGTTGACATTGATAAGAAAAAGCATGTTGTCAATGTCAAAATGTCCTTTGATAGACGCGCATTTATTTAGTATGCAGTTGTTGCTTTTTCACTTAATAATGTGAAGTTATTTGTGGAATGATTCAGAATTAATTCTAAGAACAAAAGTGAAGATCGTCTTAGTAATGTGATATATTGTGAAGTGTGATGCAACAATTATGTTTGCATAGTGTACCATGTAACGTAACGGTAGAAACTCACGTACAGTCGATTTCACATGAAGTTGATAGTTGAGAGTTGTTAGATAAAAATTTAGTAGATAAAAATTTAGTCAAATCAATCAAATTATCTAATAATTATCAATTATCAACTTCATGTGAAGTTGACTGTACATAAATTTTTATCATAACATAACACTCTAAGTGAAGTAACTAAAAATCCTATGAAAAAATGCCGTGTATTTAAACAATTCGACCATATTACATGTACATAAAAATTCAGTCACAAATCAATAATTATTAAGTATAAAAATATATTCAAAATCTTTTGATAATACAATTTTAAATAAACAATTAATTATGAAAATTATATCAAACCATTTTCGATTCGAATTTGTTATGAGTAAATTCATATTTTACACGTTAAGTTTTTCCTCTAATTTTATATAAAATCTCAACTCTAACTACTTGCAATAAGTAACTAACCTTTTATTCAAAATATTTTCTCTGTCTTTCAATCTTGACATGCATCAAGTTTATTCCAAAGTATTGAAAGAGCCTAACACATTAAACAAATACAAATATCAAACACAATATGAGACAACAACTATGAATAAGCAAATATAGTAAGTAAAGTAATAATAAGAACACACCAAAATTTTAACGTAGAAAATCCTCTCAATATAAGAGGTAAAAATCATGGGTCGTCTAGACTAATAAAATAGTCCCACTATAATCAAATGAGGTACAAGAGAGTCTCAAACAAAGCATAAAAATGTGCATATAATCGCCATCAAAATATCAAAACACCAACGCTTACAAATGAGAAGTAAGAAGATGAAAAATACCCAAAAAATAGAATTGTTGTTTGGAGCCTATTTCTCTCTCTGCAGACCTTCAATCAAAATCTCCACCATTTAGAATGAAGAACAAGATAATAAGAATTTGCAGTTTAAATTTTACATCGATCCAACGATGAAAGAATGAGAAACTGCTGTTCAAAAATTACTGCTCTGTGTAAAACTGGAAAAGCTATTTCCTCTTTTGCGAAGCTAATTTCTCCCGTTGTAAATCTTCAATCAACATCTTCACCATTCAGAATGAAGAACAAAATGAGAGAAACATGAATTTAAATTTTAAGCTTATCCAACGGTGAACGAATGAAAAATCGCTATTTGAAATTTGCCGCTTTGTATAAAAACGAAAATTCTATTTTTCCTCTTTTTTCTCATTTTGTGGCTACTCTCTCACACTCTCAAAAGACCTCAGAAAAATCTAATTAGAATTGTGGCACAATAAATACAAAAAAACACTTTAAAAATTTAGATTTGAACTTCACAAAGAAGAAAAAAAATTCCAACAAATATGTCATAATTCAATATTCTTTTATTATTGAATAAAATTCTCTTTATTAAAATTGGTAGTTTATTCAAAAGTATATTGGGGATTTGGGGTAATAACTCTATCTACTCCTAATTTTGTATAGTGTAGCTATTTCAATTATTAAAATTGATATTGAATGAGTTTAACACTTTAACTCGATTCTTAAAGCTAGTTTATAGAGTAAAAAATATTTTATAATTATAAACAATTTAGAGAACTTATCTTTTAATGGATATAGGACTTGTAACACATTTTATCTTTAATGGATATACGGGTGGCTCAATAACATTAGATCGGATAAATTTAATAACATAATTGGATTGGTCTAACTCAACTCTAAAAATTTAACTCATAAAATAAAAAATGTCTCATACTTAAAAAATCTCTAAAAAGTATATCATTGATAAATATAAATTTTGTAATCAATATTATTTGAAGCGATATCAATTACCAAAAAACTAAATTAATATTTAATTTTTTTATTAATAATATAAAATATTTTATACCATTATTTAATTATATCTCTATNNNNTAAGAATGTAAATTAATTTAATAATAATAACAAATATTAATTTATTAGATTAAATATCTAATTAGGTTTGAATGGTTCGTTTAAGTGATGTAGGCCTAAATAATTGAGCAATAATCCAAACAAATGAAACAAAGCAATCAAATGTACTGAATGGATACTAAATTCATAACCAAACCCAATGAAAATTGAAATAAAGAAAAGCTTTCAATAAAACTAAATTTTAGCATATTTTAAATCGGGTAAACATCTGAAAGAGAGAGAAAGAGAGTTTTACCTTTAAGCTCACGTACACTAGAAAAAAAAAACGCATAAAAAAAAAAGTCTAATCAAACAAATCAAAAAGTATGTTACACTAATTCAGAAGTTAAAAGTAAATAATTTTCTTTTGAATGTAAGTAGATTTTTTCTTTTTTTTTTTTTATTGTCTGCAATGCCATTTAAAGGAAAATGAAGAAAATAATGATTGATAATCTTTGTTGTGAATCAACGATTAAAATTATTACCTGGAACCAAAGCACATTTTTAAGGGTTTGATTTGGGTTTATCACTGAACAAGTTCATTTTGGCTACTCTGATGTCCTTGGTCAAGCAAATGGATCTGAAATTCCTAATTTAGGAGTTGATTGAAGAAAGAGAAGGAATGAATTCTGAAAGCTCAAGGTCCAAGAAGTTGACTTGAAAGAAACCCTAATTTTGGCTCAAAGCAAGATACAAAAAGAAAATTTGGATCTAAGTATAAGGCAAGGAGAGAGAACCTAAAAGAGAGAACAAAGAGTGAATTCTTACTACAGAATTTGAAGTCTTGAAAGCATTGCATCTATACTAAAAGGAGCACTTCACTAAGATAAAGAACAAGATTATCAGTTCAGATGTTGGATTCAGTACATAGAGTCAAGACTTCCAATCATTATTTCCTTCACTGTTTTGTATTTCTGTTTTAATGTATATCTTTCTTAGTTTTTTTGAGAGGTAAAAAACAAGAGAGACATTGAGAAAAAGTCATAGAGTGAAAAATGTTGAGAGAAACACTTGCAAGAAAAGGTAAAGGTGATTTCAGATTTTTTTTGTTGTATTCTCTGTCTTGAGTCATGTACCTGAGAGATATCCCTTGTTAAGTTGGGTAAGTACTTAGTGTAATGAGTCTAGGTATTAGTATAGCCAAATCAAGTTTATGTTGAACCCTGTGTGCCCAGATAGGATTACGTTGAGTCCTAAAAAATTGGTGTATATAATACTTGGATTGATAGTGAAAATTCTAATAACGTTGTGGTGGAGACTGAATGTAGGTTGTATTGCACAAAATAACTGAACCAGGATATATAGTTGTGTCACTTTTTTTTAAAATTTTATTTTATTTTTTTTATGAGACAAAATAAAATTATATTCTGCATCAGGTCAAATAGAAATCAAATTCTATTTTTGATTTTAAGGCTTATTTAATTAAAATTAAAAAAGCTATAGATTCAATTCTGATCCTCTAAGTCTTCTATAATTTTCATTAATTTTCAAAAAAAAATTCTAATTCCGTCTTCCTCTAACTTGGTCTGTATTTATCATTTATTTAATTTATTTGGAGGAGAATTATTAGTTGGTACTTAAGTAGTTGATTCAGAATTTATGAATGAAGCCTTTTGGAGTATATTTCAAGATCCCTATCCACCATTACCCACTTGAATTTTTACTATCAGATCCAGAAACATGCACATGATTTAGCATAATCTCGTTTGTCCTAGCTAGTGAAGGATGTGACACTATGTAGGTCATATATTAATTAATGCATATGAAAATTTGAGCCTATGTGGTTATAAATTTCATTGATTATGTACCGTCAAATCATTTAGAAAGATTAAATTACCATATTATTATTTGAAAAAATATGATTTATTTGTAATTATGATGTTGTGTCGACTTTCAAGTTCAACTTACAGGATGGATATTTTTTTAATAATTATTTTGAATTATGTATTCTTAACTAATCTTAAAAAAAAAATCAGAATTTATCTTATTTAACTATTAATATAATTAATAAATATTAAATAAAGTAAATTATGATTATTTTTTATTAATTTTTTTATTATTGTTCCGGTTCAGCCCACTAACAAATTGGGTTCGGGTACCAAGTCGTCGACCCGACAGGTCATCCAACTCGCAAATTTTCCTTTTTTCTTCTGGTCACAGCATCTGGACAGTTGGAATGAAGGAAGCTTCTAAAAAAAAAGGGTCTGCTCATGTGGAACTCACTCGAGCACAGAGTATATAAGGGAAGGGTCTTATTCCTCTCTAGAGATACATCACTTATCCTAACCCTAAATGTCGCATTCGTACGGACTCTAACTTGAGCGTTGGAGTCCTTGCAGGTGGCCTCCCTTCTCCCCTTCCCCCGCCTCTTACTATGACAGCTCGGAGGAATTTCATTCTTGAAATCCATCCAGGCCGCCAGCGACTTGCTAACCCCAGACACTCCCTATTTCCAACCCGTTCAAGACGCGAGCAACCGAAACATTTACCAAACATATATTTTAAATAATAGAATATTTATAGACATTCAATCTAATTTAAAAGTGAGGAATAAAAAATTAATTTATCAAATAAACAAAAAAAAAAGTAAAAAGTAAAGGTTAGAAAAGAAACATCTTTTCTTCATATAAATAAAGACATGAGGGATTTCAAACGGTCCCAATTGGAGAAAATTATATAAAGCTTCCTTTTCCAAGCGATGATTATGATAGCATAATGATAATGAAAGTAATCCATTGTATTTGGGAAGAACATTTCTTTCTCTTGATTCATATATCGGAATTCGCCCTATACCCACCTCCCTTAATTTAACATAAAAAGCACATGTAACAAATTAAAATTGTTTGGTGTTTCTCATCAGATCATTAGATAAAGATTAATACATATAAATCTATTATTTTATAAGACAGAGAATTTGCAGTGGCATCTTAGTTTATGATGGCATCTTTCAAAATTACCATGCATGATAATTTTATCACCGTCTTTAGTACGAATTCAATCATTTTAGCAGAATTTTCGAGTATTTATTTTAGGTTCTTTATTACTTTTCAATGAAGATATAGTAATATTCAAGTGAAAACAAACTCTAAAATAGTTTTGAAGTTTTATCAGAGTTTATTAACTTATTTGTGAATGTTTTGCAGGTTGAAATTTTTTTGAAAGATATTATAAGTTATAATTTCACTAATTCTATTTGGAGAGAATTAATACTATCAAGAGTTGAGTTATTTATCTAATTTATATTAATTAGCAGAGTTAATACTAAGAAAAGATTAAGTAGATTTGATATTATTGATAAAAAATTTGATATTGTTGTGTTAAGTT
>NC_029787.2:1342520-1348423 GCF_000816755.2 Arachis ipaensis | reverse complement strand
TTAAAAAAAAAAAATAACAGAAACTTTCTCTTATATAATAGCGATTTTAATTTTGTTAGTCAAAGAACAGAAAGTGATATTTAATCGCGTATTTAGAGAAAAAAATGACTTTAGATGAGTTAGCTAAATTTAAACGCACCCAAATTCCTTATTTATTTATATGATTCACTTTTTAATATGATTTCTTTTTAATTTGAGAAAAGGATAAATAGGTCCCTGACATTTTTTTTCGTGAACATTTTCGTCTCCGAAAAATGGAAGATACATTCATGTCCCTGATCCGTCCAAAATGTGGATAAATGTACTCCTCCGTTGAAGTCACTCCGTTGAACCCGACGGAAAAGTCTGAAGTGGCTCCCGTGGTGCTTACCTGTCCGTTATGGGATGACACGTGGCTTTTAGCTTTTGAAAACAGGACATATTAGTCCGCACGCACCAAAACGACGCCGTTTCACCATCGCCCCTCCAAACACACTTTAATCCTCTTATGCAATACCCATAAGACCCATATTTGAGTTACAAAATTACTGAAAACCCTAATCAAACAAACGATCAAACTCCCTCCTCTCTGTTTCTCCCTCAAAAAATTACACTACGTAGAAGAGCAATCGGTGCGGGGTTGAAGTTGCTGTCGGAGGCTAAGAAGAAGGTTGCGTTGAGGCCGTGGTTGCTGTCTTCGTCAGAAGGTAAGATCGCCTTGCTTAGCGGTGAAGTTTTGGTTATTCATGTGTGAACTAGTTGTGAAGGCATTGTGTGCACATGTTGACAGTGTGGGTAACAATGGTGGAATGAACTGTAAAAATCGTATTTAAAATATCGTATGTAGGATTAGAAGGAGGGATTGTGTTAGGGCAAAAGGGTTTCATTCATAATTTGTGTTTCTATTTTTGGACTTACACGTAGTTATTCATGGATTAATTTCAGATGGTTGATGTTTTTATGGTGCCGATTTTTCACCATGGAGGTAACTTTGTCATAGCAAGTGATGGATCCCTAGTTTATCAAAATAGAAAGGAAGAGATGTTCCCTGATATGGACCTGGACTTTGTGAATTTTGGAGACCTTGTGACATTATTTAAGGGATTGGGATACTAGTCATACAAGGCAGTATAATGATATGATCCAACAAGTGCCGACATTGAGTCTGGGCTAAATATATTAAATGGGAAGGTAGGGATTAATACAATGCGAGAGAACATAATGAAGAACCAACAGAAATCTGAGTTCCATATATACTTTGACCACCCTGTTGATGATTCCGAGGTTGTTAATGATGTTGCCCTGGACAGAGATGTCGCAGTAGAGGTAGATGAAATTTTAGAGGAACTGAAGATATCCTCTTCCTCAGATGACGGGTACGAAAGCATGGAAGACTTGTTGTATAAACCTCCACTAACTGGATTTGAGAGTGACAGTACTAAAACTGACAGTAATGGTGGGATTGCTGGTGGCAAGAGAAAAAGAAGTATGAAGGATAAAAAGAAGGTAGTGACCCCGAATAAGCCATTTGCAAAGAGGCAAGGGTTAAAGAAAAAAAGCTAAGGTTGGAAAGAAGAAGACACAACATGAGATGAGGGTGAATGAAAGAAGATAGGGGAGTGGAAACGCTAATGCTGGAACAAGTGGTGAAGGTGGGGTTCAGAGGGCTCATGGGCCGAATGATCAATTTGGTGGTGGTGATGTGCAGCCCGATAATGCAGTGGCAGGTGAATTCTATGTTAGTGAAGTCCCAACAAAGATGGAGAAAATCATGTTTGAGTATGAGTCTGAGGATTTGCATACTCCCATATCATCCGAGGATGACGGTAGAGGTAATAAATTTCCTGAGTTTGATGATGATTATGCTCATGGTGAGGGCAGATTTGAGTTATTAGAAACTAGGTTTACGACTGTTGATAGGTTTAAGAAGGTAGTAAAAGATTCATTCATTGCTGAGGAGCGGGAACTGAAGTGAATCAAGAATGACAAGGAGAGAGTCAGAGTGAGTTGTAAGAACGAGGAGTGTCCTTTCTTGGTTCATTTTTCATACAACAAAATTCTGCAGTATTATCAAGTCAAGACGTACCAACAAAAACACACTTGTGCAAGGAATTTGGGCAGTAATACAGCTGATCAGCATTGGATTAATAAGAAAATTGAGAAGCAGATGTCTACCCAACCACACATGAACACAAAGGAGGCAACTGAATTCCTTAAAGAGGAATTTTTATTATGTCCTCATCCTAAGATGATTTATAGGGCAATAAAGGAGGCCAGGGACAAGAACATGGGCAACAAAAGGAAACAATATAAGAGGACGAGGGATTATTGTGAGCAGATTCTGAGTAGCAATCCAGGTTCATCATCCAAGTTGGAGCTCATGCCAATTCCAGAAGCTCCCCTTGTATTTGATAAATTATATATATGCTTAAATACTTGTAAGCAAGGATTCAAAGATAGGTGTCAGTCTTTGTTGCATTTGGATGGTTGCTTTCTGAAAACATATTATGAGGGTTGGCTTCTAGCAGCAGTTTCGCAAGATGCAAACAACAAATTTTATGTTGTTGTATATGGGGTTGTTAGGGCTGAGACCAAGGATGTCTAGAAGTGGTTCCTGACAAATCTTCAGGGGGACATAGGAGATGATGCAAACCATAGTTGAAACTTCATATTGGACCAACAGAAGGTAAAATGTAATCCTGGTTATGAATGCAGTTAACTTCAAATATGATAATTTTGTTTTGGATTTTAATTCCTTTATGAAATTGTTTCCTGCTCCTGTTCAATGCAAGATTTACTGCCTGCACTAAAGGAGCTCATGCCACATGCAAAGCTATGCAATTGTGTCATGCACATGTATAAAAATTTCATAAACTGGTTCAAGAATTTGTACATCAGAGAGGTTGTATGGGAGTGTGCTAGATGCACTACTGTCGCGAAATTCAAGAAATGCATGGAAAAGTTAAAGGCAGTTAAGGTGCTTGGGAATACCTCAGTAAATTTGAGCCAAAAACATGGGTAAAGGCTTACTTCTCGCATGGGTCAAAAGTAGATAACCTCACAAATAACAAGTATGAGATGTTTAATGTTAAGATAATGAACTACTGATGCAAGCGTATCCTAACCATGTGTGAAGAAATCAGGTGTTACCTGATGAGGAGAATGGTGAATCACAAGCGAGTACCAGACAACCACTCTGGAAAGCTAGCACCAATTCAGTAAAAGAGGATGGAGAGGCTAATCAATATTAGCACTAAGTGGACAGCATAATGGGTTGATGACAATGAAACGGAAGAGGTTTGAGTTGAGCCGCAAAGCAACCAAGTTGGATGTAGACCTCATTAAGTACACTTGCTCATGCAACAATGGCAACTGACTGGTACCTACTGTTCTCACTCTAATTCATTCGTTATGTTGTTTTGTTGCAATTGTCCTTTCTTGTTTTTGTTACCATTACTTAGTTTTCCTGCATTACCTCAAGCATGCCCTGTATACATGCTCTTGCTGCCATTAGAAAGAGACGTGATATGCCACACGACTATGTGCACCCCTGGCTATGCATAGAGTCCATCAGGAGGATGTATGCACACTGCATTAATCCTGTACTAAGTCCAGAATTTTGGTCGAGATCTGAATTCTCAAAGCCAGACTCACCCATCATCAAAAGACCAATTGGACGGCCAAATGTTTATAATAGTCAGAAAGATCCATCTGAGCCACTCATACAAGGGAAAAAATCGAAGAAGTCATTCTCTATGTCTTGCAGCAAGTGTGGTGAAAAGGACCACAACTACAAAACTTGTAAGGGAGCTCCTTCCAACCCCAATTGGAAGCCAAAGACAAAGCGGCCTAAGAAGAAGGGAGCTAGCAACTCCCAGTCACTAGTGGTGCTTCCTTTATCATAATTAGCTCCTCCACTAGAGGTAAGATCACTTTAATGATCATAGTGTTTTTGTTTACACACCTTACAAGCCTAGTAAATTGTCTTAGTAAATTGGTCAGGGATTATTCTGTCTAAGGACTATACTGGTCAGGGATTAATCTGTCCTAGTACTATTTTCTTTAGGGATCAATCTATCTTAGTATACTATTCATTAGGGACTAATCTGTCTAAGTATGAAACTGTTAATCTGTTACACTACTATGCCAGGATGTCTCTAACAGCGAACCAGGCAGCTCAACAAGCTTGCAACAACACCGCACTGTAATGATGCATTTCTTTGTCATTGTAATATGTTTGATATATGCATTGATTAAATCCTATGTGATGTGCTTTATGTTTTGTATCACTTTGGTTTTCTTCCGATTTCAGGTTATGAATGCAACTGGCCTAAGTCCTCCAAATGTTGCACCAAATCCAACAAGAGTGACAAGGTCAACACATTTATCATTTTCAATCGTTGATCAATTCTTACAACTTAAAACAACAACACTCAAGACAATGAAAATAACACAAATACACCATCCTATTGGATTTTTTCATCTCTAAAGCTACTATCCTCTTTTCCAAGCATGTGATCCTATTTTTCATGTCCTGCTTCCTGTGATGCTCTTCAAGATCCACAATTTTCTTCTCTCCTAGATACCTTGGTTCAGTCATCCCAAATCTTGCAACGTGCTCATCAAGCCACAAAAAAAACTTGCAATATGGTTGTCTTACTTACAAAAAATCAGTCCACAAGACTTATAAATAATATGGTATTTGAGGATAAGCCCTAACACAAATACAGTTCCACATTCCACATAGTTACTTTACATACCTTATAAAAAGGACACCCAGAAATAATCTGTTAGGATTGCTTCGCATCTTCGACATGAATATGATTGTATTTTCTCTACAGAAGCACTTTGGTGAGACACCATCTTTGCCATCCTTCCCGTTATGAACCGAGCTCGCAGCAAATTGGTCTTCTCTTCCTCCACCTCCACTTCTTCTCGAGCTTGATGATACTCCATCAAACGCCATGGGACGAAGTCTTTCCTTTCTTCGTTCACCCACTATACACCCACTACACAATTTCTATGTATTCGAAGGATTATGGCTCAAGAATTTGAAAAATTGGGGGAGGTGGTGAAACGGCGTCGTTTTGGTACGTGGGGACTAATATGTCCTCTTTTCAAAAGCTAAAAGCACGTGTTATCCCATAATGGACAGGTTAGCACCACGGGAGCCACGTCAGACTTTTCTGTCGGGTCCAACAGAGTGACTTCAACGGAGAGGTACATTTGTCCACATTTTAGACGGGTCAGAGACATAAATGTATTTTTCATTTTTCGGAGACAAAAATGTCCGCAAAAAAATAATTAGAAACCTATTTGTCTTTTTTTCTTTTAGTTTTGAAGTGTTGATATTAGAGAATATATTTTTTTTAGAATAATTTATGTGCCGTTTTGTTTTTTAGACTTCAATCTCCTTGATTATAAAGAAATAAATAAAATACATGCATATAATTAATATATAGCAATTGATCCAAACATTTCCATAATGTGAATAGGGATTGAAGCTTCCTATTACCAATATGCAAACATCTCCATCCACCCTCATTCAGAGGACACTATCAGTAAGAAGCAAAATAAGATTGAATCTTTTGGCTAATAAAAAAAATTAATATTGTAAATAATTTTAAGGATCTTTGGATTAAACATATTTTTAAAGGGTAAAATACAATTTTGGTCTCTAACATAGAGGTCGAAAATTTATTTTGTCTCCGGTCTTTTTTTCGTTACAAAATAGTTCCAAAGGTTGTTTTAAGATCGTCATTTTTACCAAATTTTTTATTTTTATTACCAAATTACCCATAACTAAAAAAATAAAAAAATATAAAATAAAAAAAAAAAGAAAAAAGAAAGAAAAAGAAAAAGCAAGCAGAAAAAGCCAATAACCCTTTAAACCAAAAGGCAAGGGTAAAAAGGATCCAAGGCTT
>NC_029787.2:1341252-1342292 GCF_000816755.2 Arachis ipaensis | reverse complement strand
CCGCCGCTGCTTCCTCGTCGTTCTCGTCGCAATTCGCGGCGTCGCCACCACTGCCGCAGTAGCCCTTTCCATGTGATCCGCTACCACCACTGCATCTCTCCTCCCCTCGCGATTCGCAGTTCATTGTCGCAGCCCCTCCTCCCCCGCCACCACCCGCAGCCATTTTTCTTTAATTTTTCTGTTTTTGCTTCTGCATCTGATTTGCTTTTGTTGTTGCTCTAATTTTATTATCCATTGTTGTTGTTGGTATTGTTCTTCTAGGTGTTGTTGTTTCATTGTTGTTGTTGTTTCACTGCTTCTGCTTTTTGCTTCTGCATTCTACTTCTACTTCTGCATTCTGCTTCTGCCTGCTTCTGTTTCTGCATTTTAGGGAAGAAGGGGGAAGGACATTTTCGTTCGAAGAACGATTTTAAAACAAACTGAAACCTTTTGGACCATTTTGTAGCGAAAAAAAGGTCGAGAATGAAATAAATTTTCGTCCTCTACGTTAGGGACCAAAATCGTACTTTATCCTATTTTTAGATTATGTATTAAATATGTTCTTTACCAATCGTAAATAATAGTCGTTACAAATTATTATTATTATTTAACTCAAATTCTTAATTTTTACTCATTTTTTTAAAAAGCATGTAACATGAAATATAAAAAACATAACTAAGAAATTAATCTCTATTTTTTATGGTTACCCTAAAAAAAGCTCTATAGTTTTATCTGCGTTGAAATAAATACACGTGTAACAAGAGGAGAATCGGACATACATCATAGTTGTTTAATTTGTTGTCCAATGGTGTTGTTATGGTGTTAGGTTGCTGTTGTAGTGGAATTAATAACATCTTTCTTGTCATATTATTGACTCGGTTAACTTCAAATCGGGGTTATTAACAAGTTTCAATCCCTTGATTAAGACTTGGAGATTCCTTTGGTCCCCTCTAATTCATAAGCAAATAAGTCAAAAGTTGAAATTAGAGTGCCTTCATAAGATAATGCATGCATTCTCCATGTCTATTCCATTCAAGAACATTGCCCGCCAGGACCCATAT
>NC_029787.2:1337833-1341215 GCF_000816755.2 Arachis ipaensis | reverse complement strand
GGTGTTCAAATAGGGACTAATTTTTTTGGTTATAGAGAAGGGACAGGTGTTATGCCGGATTATGGAATGCGGGGGTGCTACACCGAAATGTGGGACAGCTTTTGGCTCAGTTTTGGTAGGAAAAAATCGGACCCTCCGAATTTTTTGTTTTGAAAATTTTGTAAGCAAATCAGAGGATCCGTTTTGCGTGTAGTATATGAAATTCACTTAGAATAAATTGGACCGTGCGATATATCCTCACCAAAACGGATGGTCCGTTTTCTCTGTTGGTTTTTTTTTTTTTTTTTTTTGGTTAAATTAGTCCCTGGGTCCGATTTGTGCTTATGAGAATTTTTTTTTTTAATTTACAAGAAATCGGAGGATCCGAGTTCCCATCAACAACTCGTAGGGTCCGATTACTGTGTCCCTCACACCACAGCCTGGTAAAGCTCCCCTCCTCTCCATATCCGCGTCCTACACTAACGTTGCCTCCATAATAAAATTAATTTGCGTCAAATTTTAAGTTTAATGAAATTAATTAAGAATTTGCATGGAGTATAATGGATATGATATCTTTTTCATAATTAAAGTTATGTATGTATAAAAAATATAATAGTAACACCTAACCCTATTTCTTTTCTGTTTTGCTTGATATAATGGTAACACCTTAGATTTGTCTTTGAGTCTAGTAAATAGAGAAGTTGAAATAAGCTTAGTTAAAAAAAAGTTCTTTGTACTATATAATTAAGTTGCTAAGCTAAGGAATGAGTGATGAATAAAACTTGCTTGTTTTTGAATCATCTAGCCCCTCATAAAATGTAGGGCTAATTAACCCAAACAAATTGTCTTATAAAAATATTATTCGTTACATCAAAATTAGCCACTAAAATTAGTCATCAATGTATTTGTGTATAAATATATGTGCGGTTTAATTTATTTTCAATGTATATTTATATTTCAACATATATTTTATACTGGTAGCTGATTTTAGTGTACATGTAACATAATTATTGTTGAGACTTTTAAATTAGACCTCTTTAATTAATATGTTTATCGTTATTCATTTATATATACTTTTTCTTATTCCATAAAATAAGATATCAGCTAAAACAAAAATAAAATTTAGTTTCAATATGAATTAGAAAAGTCAATAATCTATGATTAGTCTAATATCATAATTCTTTTAATCACACGCATTAGAAAGCTCTTTTTTAACCACAACTTAATTGTTGTTGGGATCGAATTTGATGATGCGGATATTTGGGAGACACATATCTTTGTCACTAATTTATAAGTTTCAACCCAGTCCCATATTATACTTACATAACCCCAAGATAAATCAACAATTAGTAAGCCCACAAATGAGAAACTAAAACCACAAGAAAAACATGCTACAAGTTTTAGGCATGGGCCAAAGGAAAAACCCAAATTCAAAGAAAATATTCTCACATGGTTGGAGGTTTGGTTCAAGTGACATACCATATGCCTTTAAAGAGTCACATCCAGTTAGGGTGCACGCGTATCGGATCGAATATGGTCAAAATTTCGATCTGATCCGTACTGAAATCATCGGATCGGATCAGATTCAGTATTCGCAATTTTTAAGGTTTGATCCAATCCGATCTGTACATTTGCGAATCGGATCGGATATTGGATATATTTGTAAAATACAAAAATATTTTTAAAAACTTACTACCAACACAAAATCCGCAATCTGATTTGATTAATGTGCGGATCTGATCCAATCCGATCCGAAAGCCTTGCGGATCCGATCCATATCCGCAATTATCAGATCTGATTCAGATAAATACCGCGGATATACGGATCAGATCCAATCCATGAACATCTCTACATCTAGATTAGAATATGATTCTGGTAAATAGTGAAAAAAAAAACATATAGTGAGTGTAAGTAAACAGTGTAGATATTGAAAATAGATTCTCTTAATTTTTCTTTTATCTGAAAAAATAAGATATGATATTTAATCCTTCAATGTTTTCTCTTTTTATATATTTTTTTATGAGTAATGCTAGGTGGCCAGCAACTTTGTGATTTGTAGCCATCAAATAACCATCAATAATGATTTTAATGGTGTGAGATGAGTGTGAAATTTCATCCAATAGCTCACTTTTCTTTGTTGGTTACATGTTGGTCAGAATTTAACAAAGTTACTGGCCCCTAGACTTTTTCTTTTTTTATTTCACCTATAAAATATACAATAAAAGATTATATTTTATCCCATTTAAATGAGAAAAAAATTTAAAAAATCTAATTCTATATTAAATCTATCAATAAAATTGATTACTCTATTTGAAGAGATCTTATATTAACTCTCCCAAATTTATATAAATTGCTAAAGTTAAGAAATGAGTGATGAATATTGCTTGTATTTGAATGACCTGCTCCCTTATAAAATAAAGATCTAATCCAAAGTATTTATCTTATTAGTATAGTTATAAATAAAGACTTCTAAACTACGTCTTTTTAATTAATTTGCTTATTGTTATTCACTTATATGATTTTTTTTATTCCATAAAATAAGATATGAGCTAAAAAAAAAAAAGAAAGTAAATTTTAACCACAACTCAATTATTGCTACTCAAGATCAAGTCTCATGTGGCTATTTAACCGACAAATATCTTTGTCCCTAATACACAAGTTTTAACTATAGTCTAACATTATATTCACATCATTCCAAAATAAATGAATAAATTTAGACTCATATTCATCCCACAAATAACAAACCAAAACCAAAACAACACACAGGCTACAAGCTTTAGGCATGGACCAAAGAAAAAAAAAAAAACAAATTAAAAGAAAATATTCTTCATAGCGGGGACTTTAGTTAAATAACAAAATATAGTATTTTTTAATATGTTGTATCAAAATTTAAACTTTGACAATGGCCAAATAATGGATAAAATCGAACTTTGTCAGCGAGACAATAAGAAATTTTAATAACGTGTACAATGAGTTTTAAATTTTGTCCAATACAAAAAAAAAATCTAAACAATTATTTTAAAAAATTAACCATTTCAATCTTAATTTACCAATAGAATTTATCCAAACATTCTCTTCCCTTTTCCAACCGTCTGCTATCCCACCTCTCCGGCGTTAAAAGCTCCTTCACCGGCCATCAAACAACCATTCACGTAGTCATTAAAATAATTATCTGACTATCTTGTGAAATGATCATCTAACATTTGTTAATTGTATATACTTAAGCTGAATCAAACAGAATAATCATCCAATTAAGAATTAAAATAATCATCTACATACCTAATAAATTAAACATCTAACATCTAAATTCGTTAGTCTTCAACCTACTCGAAGCTAAAATGTTGACGTGAATACGCTTGCTGGTTGTGATATGTTCCCTACAATACTACTATAAAAGACCTTG
>NC_029787.2:1329913-1336574 GCF_000816755.2 Arachis ipaensis | reverse complement strand
ATTACAAACCTCACTGTTTGCCTTTTTTTTCATAAGACTCAAGACAGACAAAATTAAACAGAAAAACTACAAAACAGAATACATTGAAGGAGAAGAAATTCTGTTAGTTTAGGTAGCTCTGAGAATCCTGTGCTTTGCACTCTCACTCTTTTCTCCTTGAATCAAGCCTTGACTCTTTACCCTTATTTATAGGGAGAAGCCTCTAAGGTTGAAACCAAACAAACCAAGCTAATCTTCTTCTTCTTCAAAACAGAACCGGTTCGGCCAGAGAGAGAGAAGAGATAACTCATGCAAAACTCAACATGCAATTACCTCTAGTCCTTCCTTGGTCACCAATCTTCATCAATCCGAGCCCTCCATCCTTGCCTTGCTCTCCAAGATGGATTCCTGACCCTTGATGCTTCTTGATGATGACATCTTCATCTGCTCCAATCTCTGCCCCTTCCATCACGTAGCCACTGTAGTTACCTCCTGTGGTGGTTGAGCAGAATCAGAGACAAGCCATCCTCTCCAAGGATCTTCTTCTCTGGCCGAGATCTTCTCTTCCATTTTTGGGTATGGAGAAGCCAAGATCTCTTCACCAAATCTTACCATAAGTGATGAGAATCTTAGTCACAACATACTTTTAGTTTTCTTTTTCTTGCCATCATTATGATGGTCTTGTAGCGTGCTTCTTCTTCTCTTCGGTGGCTAGCTTTAGCTTCCATGGTTGCTACTGTGATATGACCGAAAAGGAAGAAAGAGTAGAGAGAGAAGAAAGAAAAGACAAAGCTATGAGTAATGAGTGTTATTCACAAATAAATTAATTAATGATCAACTCCCCATGCTTTTGTGTAGTAGCGTGTAAGCTACATTAAAGCCATCAAATCATTTTCTCTCTCTCATTTATGTTTCCAATGCTAGTAAATTAAATTTTGAAATCCATCCCAAAATAAGAAATGAGATCCGTTGGAAACATTGAAACTTTGCTTTCTTTGCTTAAAGGATTCGGACCAAGCATTGGATCTTTTAGCAAAGATTATAATTTGGGCGAGTAGCAATAATAATCCAATCTGGCCCAAATAATGTGATAACAATTCAGCCACAAGAATCAAAACATTTTTGCATTATTGCTGAATGTATTTTTAAAACAATTGGGCTTGTAACAATTTTCTTCTCTGTTCGGCCCAAATAGAACCTGCATAGCAAAAAATTAATTTAATCAACATATATGAATTAATATTTTTGCAATTTATCAAATTAATAATGTTTAGTCATCACAAATGTTAACTTAGAATTTTCCAAACTCATCAGCAGATATGTAGATACCAACACAAAATCCGCAATCTGATTTGATTAATGTGCGGATCTGATCCAATCCGATCCGAAAGCCTTGCGGATCCGATCCATATCCGCAATTATCAGATCTGATTCAGATAAATACCGCGGATATACGGATCAGATCCAATCCATGAACATCTCTACATCTAGATTAGAATATGATTCTGGTAAATAGTGAAAAAAAAAACATATAGTGAGTGTAAGTAAACAGTGTAGATATTGAAAATAGATTCTCTTAATTTTTCTTTTATCTGAAAAAATAAGATATGATATTTAATCCTTCAATGTTTTCTCTTTTTATATATTTTTTTATGAGTAATGCTAGGTGGCCAGCAACTTTGTGATTTGTAGCCATCAAATAACCATCAATAATGATTTTAATGGTGTGAGATGAGTGTGAAATTTCATCCAATAGCTCACTTTTCTTTGTTGGTTACATGTTGGTCAGAATTTAACAAAGTTACTGGCCCCTAGACTTTTTCTTTTTTTATTTCACCTATAAAATATACAATAAAAGATTATATTTTATCCCATTTAAATGAGAAAAAAATTTAAAAAATCTAATTCTATATTAAATCTATCAATAAAATTGATTACTCTATTTGAAGAGATCTTATATTAACTCTCCCAAATTTATATAAATTGCTAAAGTTAAGAAATGAGTGATGAATATTGCTTGTATTTGAATGACCTGCTCCCTTATAAAATAAAGATCTAATCCAAAGTATTTATCTTATTAGTATAGTTATAAATAAAGACTTCTAAACTACGTCTTTTTAATTAATTTGCTTATTGTTATTCACTTATATGATTTTTTTTATTCCATAAAATAAGATATGAGCTAAAAAAAAAAAAGAAAGTAAATTTTAACCACAACTCAATTATTGCTACTCAAGATCAAGTCTCATGTGGCTATTTAACCGACAAATATCTTTGTCCCTAATACACAAGTTTTAACTATAGTCTAACATTATATTCACATCATTCCAAAATAAATGAATAAATTTAGACTCATATTCATCCCACAAATAACAAACCAAAACCAAAACAACACACAGGCTACAAGCTTTAGGCATGGACCAAAGAAAAAAAAAAAAACAAATTAAAAGAAAATATTCTTCATAGCGGGGACTTTAGTTAAATAACAAAATATAGTATTTTTTAATATGTTGTATCAAAATTTAAACTTTGACAATGGCCAAATAATGGATAAAATCGAACTTTGTCAGCGAGACAATAAGAAATTTTAATAACGTGTACAATGAGTTTTAAATTTTGTCCAATACAAAAAAAAAATCTAAACAATTATTTTAAAAAATTAACCATTTCAATCTTAATTTACCAATAGAATTTATCCAAACATTCTCTTCCCTTTTCCAACCGTCTGCTATCCCACCTCTCCGGCGTTAAAAGCTCCTTCACCGGCCATCAAACAACCATTCACGTAGTCATTAAAATAATTATCTGACTATCTTGTGAAATGATCATCTAACATTTGTTAATTGTATATACTTAAGCTGAATCAAACAGAATAATCATCCAATTAAGAATTAAAATAATCTACCTAATACCTAATAAATTAAACATCTAACATCTAAATTCGTTAGTCTTCAACCTACTCGAAGCTAAAATGTTGACGTGAATACGCTTGTGATATGTTACAGATGGGGAGGTGTATGACTTGTTTGGTTTGAGAATAACTAGTTCTTAATAGTAAGCACAGAAGGTTGTTGGCGGTGAAGCAAACAAACATCTCATTTTGTTCATTGGTTTGACACCAGCTTCATCGCCGATCGGATAACCGTCATCATGAAGATGACGAACGGTAAGCCAGAGAGGAGAACTCACATGGACACCATGGGTCTCTTGTGGCCGCTGCTGCAGTCGGCCTTTCCGGCGAGGGCGAGGAGGATCAGACCGCGATGTCGTTGAAGGCGGCGGCGGCCATGGCGGTCTTGGACTGTGCAACGGACGTAACGTACGTAAAGGGATTGATGGTTTTCAGTGGCTAAGAGAAGGGGGGTTGAATCTTAGCCCCTTTTTCACTTAATAACACTTGCTGATCTTTGAAACAACTTCTGGAGACTTTTTGATTTTTGTCTCGTACCCAACCACGAGACTTTTTCTTTTTATCTCGTCACCCGGCAGGAGATATTTTTCAGTTTTATTTCCTGGGCAGCAGAAACAGAAATGAAGTAGAAGAGAGAGAGAATTACACCAAGATATATCCTGGTTCAGCTGCTAAGTATAAGGCAGCCTACATCCAGTCTCCATCACAACAATGATGGAATTTCACTATAATCATTCTTGATTACAAACACTAATTCTCTCTATGAACTACCCTTCCTATCCGGGACAAGTCCAGAATCTAAACCCCAATCCTGAACTTGACTTGGTCACTGCCAAGCTTTCAACTGCTAAGTGCTAACCCAACTTGCAAGGGGATTCCCACAGAATCATGAAACACAACACAGATGTACAAAGGACTTCTAAGGACATCTATGGCTTTTTCTTTTAATTTTTCACACTCTGCCTTTTTCCGCTCTATGACTTTTTCTTACAAACCTCACTGTTTGCCTTTTTCCATGAGACTCAAGACAGACAAAATTAAACAGAAAAATACAAAATGAAGAACATTGAAGGAGAAGAAACTTCTGTTAGCTTAGGTAGCTATGAGAACACTGTGCCTTGCGCTCTCACTCCTTGCCTCAAGCCCTGGCTGTTCTCCCTTACTTATAGGGGGAAGTCTTCACGGTTGAAACCAAATAAACCAAGCTAAACTTCTTCTTCTTCATGTAAAACCGGTTTGGCCAGAGAGAGAGGAGAGATAACCGAATGCTAAAATCCAACATGCAATTACCTTTGAGTCTTCTCTTTACACCAAGCTTCATCAATCTGAGCCATCCAACTTGTCTTACTCTCTAAGAAGGACTCCTAGACCTTGATGCTTCTTGATGTATGACAGCTCCTCCTGCTCCACTTTTGCTTCCTCCTTCACGCAGCCACCCTAGCTACCTTCTGTGATGAGTGAACACAAAAGCAGAGACGAGCCATCATTGAGATCTTCTTCCTCTGACCGAAATCTTCTTCTTCCATTTTTTGGTATGGAGAAGCTGAGATCTCTTCACCAAATCTTACCATAAGTGATGAAAATCTCAGCCACAACATACTTTTTGTTTTTTTTTTCTTGCCATCATTGTGATGGTCTTGTTGCTTGCATCTTCTTCCTTTCAGTAGCTAGCTTTACCTTCCATGCTTTCTCTGTTGAAATAACCGAAGTAGGAGAAGAGAGATGAAAGTGAAGAAAGAGAAACTTGAACAATAATTAATGAATGTGATAAAGTGAATTAAGTTTTCCACTTCCCTTGCTTTAGGTAGCGTGTAGTATTGATGATGTCCATCAAATCAAGTGCTAACTCTCTCTCATGTTTCCAATGCAAGTTAATTGAGTTTGAAATCCATCCCAAATTAGAAATGGGATCCGTTGGAAACATAGAACTTTGCTTTCTTTCATTATTTGTTTCGGACCAAGTTTTGGTCTTGGTAGCAAAGTTTCAAATGTGCTAGTAATAATAGTAATTCAATCTGGCCCAATATTACAAAAAATAATTCAGCCACTCATCATATACTTGCATAAAGGCTAATGAATAAACCAATTGGGCTTATGTCACAATTTCTGGCCCAACTAACATAGCCATATTTTCAGCCACCATAATCACATCAATTTAATCATCAAGGCTGAAAATTAGTATTTCATTGGGCTTGTTAATTTTTTCTTTTTGGCCCAACCAAAACCTGCATAGCAAAATTATTTTAATCAACATATATGAATTGAAATCAAATTAATGATTTTGCAATTAGTCACATTAATAATGTTTGATCATCACTAATTTAATTTAGAGTTTTTCAAACTCATCAGGGGTGTCTTCGTCGGACGTTCTCGGACAGCTAGGCGGCGTCGGGTTTCGTTCTAGGTGGCAAATGGTGGTGATCTTTTCGGTGTCAGTTCGGAGAGAGTGAAAGAGACTGCTGGAGAAGAATAAACTGCAACACATTCTTCGCACGCATAAAATAGAAGAATACGTAACTTTCCATAATCAAATCCTTATGTTTTTAAAATTTAAAATTTAAAATTATTCAAAATTAATTGAATTAATTATTAATTGATTATAATTCTAATTTTGTCTCTATTGTACACATTGTACATTAAATCTGTTGTCTTTCCATACTTTCTGAATCCTTTAATATGTGCCAAAGGATAAAGTGTGCTTAAATTTGTGATACCTAATAATGGCCAAATAAATGTTATTCTTGCACCTAATATCTTAGTGTTATAACATTATAACCTCTTGTATATCTCAAATTTATTCTCACTTGGACATTGGCGATTGTTTATTTGATAATTGGAGAGAAGTGTGAATTTTTTCCTGAAAATAACCAAAAATGGAGTTTATCAGGGGCTGGCGGTGCTATTTAGACATACATGCAATTTGCCCTCTGGATATTGCGCTGATACGCTCCCTACGTATTGGGTGTATGTGCAACATGTGTCCTATGCTCCCTAAATCTGTGACTCGATGCTGCATTGTTGCTAATATTCCTCATACAACTCTCTCTTCTTCTCACTTTCAATTCATATTCTCTCTCTTTCTTAATATTTTCAACTTCATTTCTTTCTTTCTCTTGAAATTCAAAAACTAAATCACTCTTCCAGTAACCAGCGTTCATCTTCATCATTGTCACTATCTTCATCTTCACCTTTATCAACTTCAACACTTTCATTTAACAAGTAAGTTTATTTTTTATATAATAATATTTTATTTAGTGAAAAAAATTTTACTAATGTAATTTGCCCTTTGCAAATTGTTCTACACCAAAATTAAAAAAAAAATTTAATAACTGAATGTTACATCAAATCTTGATCAATTTTAAAAAATCAACGAGACATTGGAGTGTTTTTTAAATACCTCCATGGTCTCATCCACAAACATCAGATATTCCCACCATTTCACAAAAATTATTAAGTTATTGTACTAGAAGAACTCAATACGAGAACATATTCTAAGAGAAACCCTAAAATTAGCTAACTAAAAGTATAACAAAGAAAACTTGACCAAAACAGAAATAATCTCCTATCAACATAATTAATTGCTCTATTTAAGGCAATGTTCTGAAAATCGAATCGGACCAGCCGATCGAACTGATTCAACCGAAAATTGGTGTGGTAAACGGTCCGATCCTCGTCCTAAAACTTCCAATTTTTAAACCGTACAGAAATAGCTACTGGCTGGTTGGACCGGGTTGAGAACCGACCGATTCTTGTAAAACGGGGTCGTTCTCG
>NC_029787.2:1319317-1329906 GCF_000816755.2 Arachis ipaensis | reverse complement strand
AAGTTCAAATCACCCAACCAAAACCCTAGGTTCTCCCTACAACGGTTCTGCCGCAGTGCCGCCGCCGTCCGTGCTGTCGGCGCCTCCGCGTCCTCTCTTGTAGCTCGGCGTCCTCCTTCCCCCTGTCCCCGTCCTCCTTGGCGTTTCTCGAACTTGGAGCAGCTCACCGCCGTCTCGCCGGTTTCACTTCTTCGGTTCTTCTCTTCCTTTTATGCTCTGTTTGCTGATTTTTGAATGTGAAATTGTGATTGGATAAATGGAAAATCAAATAATTGATTTTGTGCTGCTGCTCTTTTTTTAATTCCTGAAATTTTTGTTGAAATTTTCTTGCTGCTGCTAAAAATGGAAATCAAATCATTATTGAAATTTTTGTTTAGCTTTATTGATTTCAGGTTTAGTGTGATTAGGGATTACTTGTTGCCGTTTTGTAATGTTTGATGCTGAATGCTAAAATTGGAAATCAAATCAAATGCTGTTTGTTGCTGAATGATAATTTTTGTTGCTGAATGCTGAATGCTGAATGCTGTTGGTAGTATTAATTTTTCTGGCTGTGCTGCTGCTGCTGTGGGTTCTGGGTTCTGGTGTGCTGTTGTGTGTTTTGTGGTTTTGCTGTGTTGATCATCTTTCTCAATTGTCAATGTTCTTTATCAGAATTGAGAAGGAAAATGGCAATCTGAACCAGCAAAAGGATTTCCGCAGCGTCAGCGCGTTCTCACACTCATAGGAACAAGAAAACTAACTATTTTTCTGCCCTCTGGTACCTCTTCATCTTTCCTTTTATTTCTGCACTCGTTCATTGTATAGTAAGTCAACTCTTTGGATTACTGGCATTATTGAATTGGAGATTCAAGAGACACAGTTGATTTCTTAATACTGAAAATTTACCCTTAGTTTTGATCTAATTGTTTTGTATAGTAGGAACTAATAGAATCTCTTCATGGCTTTATCATTGTTGTTTTCCAAGTTATACTACTTTCTTGTAAGAGAATTAAAGCTAGCTAGTCTGGCCTTCCGTTTTGCACAATTAGGAATATGTAAATACGGCCATTTTATCAAAACTATAGTCACAATTAGGAAGTTTAATTTAATAGTATATGATGCAGATACGCCTATGGTACAGATATTTGAGTAGAAATGAAGTATTTGTACATTATAGCTTGCATATGTTGCGGAATAGGATAATAAATTGATATACTTGTTATTTCTCTTTGAAATGTTACTTTCTGTATTTACTGTTTTAATTTAGCTTTGCATTCTCTCAGGACTTCTTAGAACAGCGATTATAGTGTTTTTTATTGGGTTTCTTTCAATATATCATGGTATTATCTGATATCTTCACACTTTGTACTATTTGAATTGGCATTTCTTTCAATAGTCACTCACAAGCTGCTTCTATATTCTAGGATGTTTATTTATAATTTATTTATTATTTTATTCTAAAACGGTTTTTTCGGTTGAACCACGGTTAGACCAGTTGGACCAGTGAACTAGTAACTAGAGTGGTTCGATGACCGGTCTGGTTCTTAGAACCTTGATTTACGAAGATCTTGCATCGACTCTCCCAAATTGCGAAAATTAATGACGAAATTACAGTCACCGATAAAGGAGGAGACTTAAACTTTCCTAGGTAGGTTATAACCCTCTAAAAACTTTACCTCTTGTGTATCTCAAATTTATTTTTACTTGGACATTGGCGATTTTTTATTTAATAATTGGAGAGTGAGTTTTTTCCTGAAATGATCAAAAATGGAGTTTAACAGGAGGCTGGGGGCACCATTCTGATGAACATGCAATCCGCCCCCTGCATATTGCGTGCATCCGCAATACGCGTCCCATGGCCCAAAACCCGTGACTCAGGGCTGCACTGCTACTAATATCATTGATACCATTTTCTCTCTTTCTCTCACATTCAATTCATATTCTCTCTCTTTCTTAACGCTCTCAACTCCCATTCTTTCTGTCTTTTGGAATTCAAAAACCAAATCATTCCTCTAGTTTAAATTATTATTTTTTGTATTTTTTAGATATTATATTTATAAAATTTATAGATATTAAATTAAATAAAATCATTTTAAATTATTATCTCTCTAATTTTATATTGTTGTTAATTAATATATGTTGTTGAAATTTAAGAACTAATTGTGTTGATTTAAAATTATAGTATCAATTTCGGTTTAACAAATATGATACTGAGTCATGGCCTTTCAGTTTCCGTGTCAGTATCTCAAAACAAACGCTACGTTTAATGTTCTCTCCTTTTTATCTTGCTAAATTATATATTCTAATAGAACAAAAATATTAACAAATTAGAAACCTCCGTATGGATATGTTGGTCTAGACCCACTTTAGGAGGCAGCCCATTAGAAAGCCCGAGAAAGGCTTTTGGAATTTTGTTGGGAGTTGGGAACAATCGTCCCAGTGACAAAGTTTCTTCGCTGATTTCCTGAAAGCCTCTCAAGATTCAGTCAGGAAATAGCATGAAGATTGTTCGGAAAGACCTTGTACGCAATGGACCTGGAAGTGTTAAGGTGCAATTTCTTTCAATTCCAATTCTTTCATTCACTCACTTACTCAGTGCTTTGATTTTTGAATTCAATTATTTCAATTGTTGATTGATTATACAGATGGTGGCAGTGGATTCGGATGATCTATGGTATGCTTATAACTTGATTGCTCCAGGTGATTCTGTCATGGCAGTTACTGTTAGGTACTTCACTTGCACTCCGTCATGGTTTTCTTTGTGTGGTATCTATGGAGGATATGAATTTGAAAGTGTTGTTTGTTTTGTTAACAGGAAGGTTCTTAGAGAAGCAGCTTCTGGTGGACGGGAAGCAGAACGGATCAAGCTCAAATTGGAAATTAAAGTTGAAGAGGTACATGATTTTTGTGAAATGAATGATTGAAAAATAAGGTCATTATCTCAATGAAGGACCTTTTCTTGTGATTAATAATGAAATTTGAAAACCTATTATCTGAGAATGAAAGTTAGAATCAAACCAAATAGGCTGTTATATTCTCCCTTTTATCTTAATCCAATGACATTTATTTATTGTGTTCATTCTGTTGTGTTTCAGGTTGCAGATTACGACAAAGAAGGCTCTATGTTGCGAATTCGTGGAAAGAACATATTAGAGAATGAACATGTTAAGGTACTTAACTGCCATTCCAGCTTTGACTCTTAATTGATTCTTTTGAATTCTAGTTCTCAGCCTTGTAACTGACTGTGCTGCAGATAGGAGCATTCCATACTTTGGAACTCGAGCTACAGCGACCCTTTGTGCTTAGAAAGGTGCTCTTTGATCATTTTTCTTCTGTCAGGCATTCTTCTATGTTATAATACAAATGCTAGATCCTTTGCTTGCCTCCTCGCTTTTTTGTTTTTTATTTTTTTATTTTTGGTAACAAAATCATTATGTTTAGCATTGTCTGTATCAAAGATGAAATTCTAATGAAATCTCTATGATCTGTAATTTTATTGCACTCTTTTGAAGAATTATGATTGCTGAATATTACATATTCCTTTTGTAGGAGGTTTGGGATTCATATGCTTTGGAAGTACTGCAGCAGGCCTCTGGTGTGTAATCTGAATCTGGAAAATTTAATAGATATTGGGTTTAATTATTCTATTAGTCCCTATAATTTTACCAAATTTTTAATTAGTTCCTTACAGTTTAAAAGTTTGATGTTTTCTATTTGAAAGTCACCAAGGACTGATAATTTGAATATATTTCTTCATTAGTGCAAATTTAAATCATGCAGCAGTTTAAATCATCCTTTTGTATACAATCCCAGCGGAAAAAAAAATGTTTTTTTCTTTCTTAGTCTTGAAACATATTCATATGATTAGATTAAAACATATCTTAAATCATGAAGCAATTTAAATCATCCTTTTGTATACAATTTCAGCAAGAAAAAAATGCTTCTTTTTTTTTCCTGAATATATTATTATTTACCAATCAAAATTAAACTCTTTACTACTAAGTACCATGATATTCTAGATACCAGTGTTAGTGTGAATATTGATAAATCATTATGGTGAACAAACTGTCCATGCATATTTTGCAGATCCCGGTGCAAGTGCTGATCTAGCCGTGGTTTTGATGCAAGAAGGACTAGCCCATATCCTACTTATTGGTAGAAGGTAATGAGAACTTTCAGTTGAATAGATTTCATTCACACGATCAGTATTATAATACTATTTAGAGAAGATAGTTTGGAACTTTGGACAATTATTTTAGCATTTTATACATGATGTATGTGTTTGATTTCTTTGAGGAACATAATACGCTAAGAACTGAATACATGCTGTTAAGTACCTAAGGAGAATGGGAAACCAAACCTTAAATGCTAGCTATTAAGGGGGAAGAACTACTTTCCTTAAATACAACATCAAGCATTATAGTACTGTTTAGAGAAGATAGTTTGGAACTTTTGGACAATTATTTTTGCATTCTATAGCATCACATATTACTTGATGTGGAACTTTGGGCACCTCATAATACCTAAATCCCCAACACATACTCTTCTTGTTGATACTCGTTTCAAACTCTTGACATGTAATCATGCTGTTTCGATCAGATAACTCATCTTATTCGGATTGATGTAACAGTATGACTATTACCCGTTCTCGGATAGAAACCTCAATTCCTCGCAAGCATGGACCTGCTATTGCTGGTTACGAGTCAGTAAGTCCTCTTACTCTATTGCAAGATATATCATTGGATGAATTCGATGACTTGAGCATATTCTAAAGTGTCTTACTTCATTTTTGTAGGCTTTGAATAAGTTCTTCGAAAATGTTTTACAGGTAAATTCAACAAATACAAAACATGGCAATGTACCAAATATCTATTTTTATCATAGCTTTGTGTTTGTTTTGTTTTTTTCCTTTTTCTTTTTTTTGCATCTTGCCTTGCTATGGAGGATATCTTATTTTTCATTTTTGCTCTGTCTGTCTTTGTTCGAGTTCTATAATAATTTTTTTCTTTATTAAAAGAAAGCATAAAAGAGAGCATTTACAAGTATAATAATGGTTTCTACCAATCTGTTTTAGGCTTTCTTGAAACATATAGATTTCAATGTGGTTCGCTGCGCTGTAATCGCAAGTCCAGGATTTACAAAGGTCTGCCACCGTTCCCTGCTGATTCATTTTAGTTTTAGAAATTTGATAAGGCATTAAATCTTTCTATTCAGTAATATTTTTGTCTTCTTGTAGATGCAAAGGGTTAGCAGGATTTTGATATAGAGGTTTTTGTAGCGGTAATAATTTTTTTCCTTTATTTCTATTTCAGGATCAGTTTCATCGTCACTTATTTTTGGAGGCAGAAAGAAGACAGCTGCGCCCTATTATTGAAAACAAGTCACGCATTATTCTTGTGCACACAACCTCGGGATACAAGTGTGCTTGCTTCTTCATTTTATCTTCTCTTATCTATTTCTAGTTTTGTAGTAGTTGGTGATTGTCTCAATGTGATAGCTGGCATTAAATAGCACATTAAAATTATGTGGTTAACTGCGCCTTCTTAACAGTTGTGTTGTTATCTGCTCTGTATATAATTGTTGAAGTCTGTAAATCTCATTTCTTTAAGTTTATAATTTCTTATCTGTAGGCATAGTTTAAAGGAGGTTCTTGATGCTCCAAATGTCATGAATATGATTAAAGATACTAAGGCAGCACAAGAGGTACCATGATAACCAATTTAGTAAACATAATGCACTTATCCATTCGGCCATGCTCAACAATTTCCAAATATTGCTTATTTTATCTGTTGAGACTGGAACCAAACTATTTACTTTCTCTTTTTCTTCAGGTTCGAGCTATGAAGGATTTTTATGACATGCTTTCAAATGTCAGGTTCCATTCTTGAGAGATTGTTTCTTTTGTTGCCTTGTCCATGTTATGATTGGAATGTTGAATTTTCTATATGAAAAGTTCTCTTGCTCCTAATGACTTTAGTATTAGTTCCTCTTAGGCATCTATAGGGTGAGATACGCAGATTTAGGTAAATCAATAGTATCTGCATATAACTCTTTTTTGCTCATAGCAATAGTAGAAAATTATTGACTAAAAAACTGTTGACCTTCTAGGCACTTGCATCATAAATTGCTGTAATGATTATCGGATGCTAGATTTATTAAAGTTAGTTCCTCAAGAGAAAAACATCTTGTCATATTCCATGAAATTTCCTTTTCATTTTTCATTCTTATTTTGGTATCAAGTGATAACTAAAATTACAAACATTGATTCTGTTTTAATCTCAACTGCCCCTTATTTTGAGAAATCAAGGAAATTTTGATTGAATACTGTTTGGGTTTGTTCAGGATCCAGCCCGAGCTTGCTACGGAGTTAAACATGTTGAGGTCGCCAATGAACGATTAGCTGTGCAAACGCTTCTTATTACAGATGATCTTTTCAGGTGCCAATGTATCATTCTAACTGAACTTAATGTTTTCAGCAGTGTCTTTCTCCATGCCCTTTCAAGTTCACATTGGAACTTTGTGCCTTAATCTGAATGCTTTTCGCTACAGGAATTCAGATATAGCAACAAGACAGAAGTTTGTCGAGTTGGTCAACTCAGTTAAGGATTCAGGAGGCTCTGTCCATGTATTTTCATCCTTGCATGTCTCTGGAGAACGTGAGTGTTTTTACTTTATTACTTTCCTAGAACTCAATTTATGTTTGGCTATTGTATGTATTTGTTTAGAACTCAAATTGTCCTTTGCTGTTGATGGACAGAGCTAGCACAGATAAGTGGCATTGCCGCAATTCTTCGGTTTCCTCTGCCTGATCTTGAAGACATTGAAATGTGATGTTGCAACAGCACCCTTTGTGATAATAACTTGTATTGCTTGGTATTTATATGTTGAAATTAACACTCACCATCATATATGAATCTGTAATTCTTTGTATTGTTATGTTTATAAAATAATTTTTCACCGGAGATGGGAAACAAAAGTAGGCATCTAGAGTTGAAACAAGATAAACTCCACATATCTGTGATCGACTAGTGATATTTGCATTTGCACAACAATTTCAAGAGACACCCCAAACACCCCCTCTACTTTTTCCCACTTCAATAAGTTATACACATGAGAATGACAATGCAGCTAGTTTGCGGGAATGGTTTCTCTCAATTTTTTTTTTAACAATTGAGGGAGTAAAGTGTGATCTATAAGTTAGCTTGTCTTACAACATTTTGATAACATTCCAAAACATATCTTGTCAACTGGACTTGACTTCCCTATTTCAAAACAGGGTTCTTCCGACAGTTGAAATCGGCTGCTATTCAAGTTATTCCAGCTCAGGACTGTACTGAGTAACCAACATGATACAAGTATCTCCTGTATAAGATACTCGTTAATTTGTTTAGGTTAACAAGCATAAACCTTTGGATATCCATCAGCAGAGAATCAACAATAAATTCCTAACTATGAAATTTATTACACACATCACTATTATACGCTACAATTTGTTATCGATAAAATTACGAGTCGTTAGTAAAATAGGATAAAATAGACTATCAATACATTGGTTGTCAATAAAACTATTGGTAATGGAGAATTTTCTAAGGTTGTGTTTATTTTCAGAGACTAAAATTAAAATTTCAGTCCCAGAACAAAAAGTTTCAGTCTCTTTAGTACCTTTAGAAAGTTGAGACAGGAAATTGAAATTTTTTGGAATTAAAATTGAAATTTTAATTCTATCTCTCAATCTCCATATTTATCTTAAATTAAAGCAACTCAATCTAGTTCATTTTACACTAAACATAATACAATTAAGTTTCAGTCTTGGTAACGTTTGTTTTGAGGTACTGAGACAGAGACTGAGAGACTGAGATTCAGTATCATGTTTGTTAGTTCAGAGACTGGTACTAAAATTTCTGTCTCTGTTTCCAAAATTTCAGTATTTCAGTACCTCCAAAAAGTAGGGACACAGGAGACTAAAATTTTTAGAGATGAAGACTGAAACTTTAATAACATTTTATACCTAAAATACCCTCATTTCAATTAATTAATTCCAATTTTACCCTTTGTGCAAATTAAATTAGAGTTTCATTTTTGTTTCAATTCCTGTCTCCCATTTTGCACCAAACAGAATACTGAGATTTACTTCAATTTCTGTCTCTTAGTCTCTGTCTCTCAGTCTCAGTCTTTCCGTCTCTGTCTCTCCACCAAACGCTACCTTTAATTCCTATCTTCCAATCTCAGTCTCTCAATCTAAGTCTCCTTTTTAAATACAGTCTAATAGTGCATATTGTCTTCTAAATATCAAACCTAGGACATAACTATATTTAAATTTATCCTTAAATAACTACAATTGTGTTATAGATTTTATGGTTAATTAAGACATTTGTTAGTTAATTCACTACATTTTACACATTCTCATAAAATTACTAAGAACTAAATAGATAAAATAAATTTACCAAATCTATCTCGTTATGAATGTGCCAACTAAATCAATGTAAAAAATAAGTGTGCTAATGAATATGAAAGGTTAGAATATGATTATGCAAAACTATCAAATTTAATTTCCCTTCGTTTTCGTACTGATTTCTATCTGCAATGACTACAAAGACATCATTTTATCATTACTTACTGATCTCCGCTAGAAAGATAATGAAAAATCTTGACAATATGTACAATGAATTTTGAATTTGGCACAATACAAAGAAAAAAAAAACAAACCCAAACAGTTATTTCAAAAATTTAATTATCTCAACCCCAATTTACCAAAGAAATTTATTCAAACATCCTCTTCTCCCCAAATCATCTATTACCCCATTCTCATCAATCATCTCACCTCTCCGGCGTTAGAAGCTCCTTCATTGGCCATTAAACAATCATCTATGTAATTATTAAAATAATCATCTGGCTATCTAGTGAAATGACCATCCAACATTTGTTAATTGTATATGCTTAAATTGAATCGAATAAAATAACCGTCCAATTAAAAATTAAAATAACCATCTACGTACTTCGTAAATTGAACATCCAGCACATTTACAGGGTAAAAAGAGTCGACAATGACGCATGGAAGCAGGGGAGGAGATTCAACGGTGAAGGAACAAGAGGTGCAAATCATTCCTTTGATGTGTATCTGGCATACCTGAGCATTTTTCTCATTGGATTCGTCTCTGTATAAGATGGCTTCAAAACCAGCATCTTCAACGGCCTCCCGAATGGTCTCATCGTTAACGAAAGTTGGGTAGAAGAGGACCTGAGCACAGTTGTTAAGAACATCTACATTGCAAAAGGTGGCCGGAACTCAAGCCTCCATCATTGCATACGCAAGCTAATGCCAGAAAGTTGTTAGCCATTGCGGCATGTGAACAATAACTAACGTAACAACAACAATATCGACCAGAGATGGAAGAGGAGGAGGAGTCGAATCGGTGGGAGTAAGGGCAGCGCTGATGAGGTGCGATACAACAGCAACAATTGACGCAGACTGCGCCACGGTGCTACTCAGGCGATCGCGGTGCGCACGGCGGCGTCAGGCAGAGCTATGGACGACTGTGGCTGTTGTCGGTGGCGGCGCGACACCCATGAGACTAATATACTTTTTGAATTGAATTTGAGTCATGCTTAGTACTAGATTTAACTGGGCATGAAAAGTTGTTGTCACCAAAAAACACTTGTTGTTTTTATATTAAGTTAGACTAAAATTTGAATATTTAAAATAAATCTAACAAAATATTAATATTTTATTACAATACATTCATCACTGTTGCAAATTACAATAATCTACACAGTATTTTGTTTCCATATCTAAGGTCCATCAAACCATTAAAAAAAAATCCTTAACCCAATATTTTCCAATCGGCTCCCAAACAATTAGGCAACCGACTTCCCACTATCGACAATGGCTTGATGCGTTTAGGAAAACACAAAGGTAATTTACAACATGGTGCTTTTGGATAAGGGTATCACAGGTTGAAGGTTTTCTTTGCACTCCCTTTTTATGGAGTATATTGCAGATTTCTGGTAATCAATCATGTCCATTACAATATTTTAATATAGATCTGAACGCCTATAAATAATGGAATAGCAGATTTCCAATAAAGTGGTTTGGTACATCTGAAAACTTTCCTATTAATTAATGCATATGAAAATTATTTGGTTATAAATTTCTGAAAAAATATTATTTATTTGTAATGAGAACTTTTTCTTTTTAATATTGTATTACTAGAAGTGAAATCCTTCATCATGAACCAAACTATGTGTTGAGCACAACTATGGCCATTTACAAAACGTCAGTGACGTTTTGTGTTTCTTCAATTAAAATAATATTTTTTATTACAAAACGTCAGCGACGTTTTGTTCTTTCATGATTAAAAAATTTTTTTTATCGCAAAACGTCAACGACGTTTTGTGTTACTACCACAACCGTGTAGAACACCAAAATGATCAAATATTTTTGTATTTCACATTAAAATTATTCATATATAAAAATTTTAGCCTTGTAATGATGATGTGTCAACTTTAATTTCAAGTTCAACATACAGGATGGATATTTTTTAATAATTATTTTGAGTTATATTTTATTCTTAATAACAAAAATTCATATTTATATATTATGACTATATAAT
>NC_029787.2:1306512-1307588 GCF_000816755.2 Arachis ipaensis | reverse complement strand
TTATAAGCTCTTTTTGAGAAATAAAAATTTTACAAAACCGAACAAAAATATAGAAAATAGAATTGAGATTATTTTCCATGCGCATATGACACTACAAGCAGGGATAAAAGCATGAATGTTTAAACTTGTTTTTTTTATATGAATTAGTCAACGAATTATAATTTAATTTTGGTCGTAACAAATTTATCAAAAAAGCATGAATGTGATATAATCAAGATTTGATTCTGATTTAATTTCTTATTTCTTTTTCGAATTGCAATTTTGTTATATTCTCTATTTTTGTATGTCTGATGTTCTGTAGTTATGTTAAAAAAAGGAGATTTATTTTCTTTTAGGTGGTGAGTGATTGAAATTTAAATTATATATTTTTTATTTATAATTTTGTTTACTTCATTTTTCATTAATAATCTTATGAATTTGTGTTAATTTAATTAGACGTCACCTTCATACAAAACGAAAAAAGCTCTTGCCATGTAACATGTAAAAGTATTTTAATATTCTATATGATTAGTGCATATAAAATGAGGCTTCTACCTACTAAACCTTTGACGAAAGTTCTGTGGAAGTCATTGTAATAGGTGACACAGTTTTTTAATTATGTTCTTTAGATTTTTTCTTTTAGAAAAACATTTTTTCCTTTTATTCATCTAAAAAATTATCTTCATATTTAAACTTTGTTGTACCCTCTATTTTTGTATGTCTAATGTTCCATTTAGTTATGTTAAAAAAAGGAGATTTATTTTCTTTTAGGTGGTGAGTGATTGAAATTTAAATTATATATTTTTTATTTATAATTTTGTTTACTTCATGTGTCATTAATAATCTTATGAATTTGTGTTAATTTAATTAGACGTCACCTTCATACAAAACGAAAAAAGCTCTTGCCATGTAACATGTAAAAGTATTTTAATATTCTATATGATTAGTGCATATAAAATGAGGCTTCTACCTACTAAACCTTTGACGAAAGTTCTGTGGAAGTCATTGTAATAGGTGACACAGTTTTTTAATTATGTTCTTTAGATTTTTTCTTTTAGAAAAACATTTTTTCCTTTTATTCATCTAAAAAATTATCT
>NC_029787.2:1302890-1305185 GCF_000816755.2 Arachis ipaensis | reverse complement strand
GAATAATAAATAATAATAATACTCTCGTTACGTTTTTGTTGAGTAACCATCAACAAAAAAATATTGGAATAATCTCCTTGAATAAACTAAAGGAGGACCATCTGCACATCTCTCTTGTATCGTATATGCAAAGAATTTTATCCTTCTTCAAAACAGACGTTTACCTTAAGATTTGATTTATTAATCATTTTAAAAAATTGGTGAATAATAATAATACTCTCGTTACGTTTTTGTTGAGTAACCATCAACAAAAAAATATTGGAATAATCTCCTTGAATAAACTAAAGGAGGACCATCTGCACATCTCTCTTGTATCGTATATGCAAAGAATTTTTTTATTGATCCTTCTTCATGACCTCTTTCGAAGTTAACATTCTGTTTGTTTAGGGATATATCTTCTTTTTCGCGATCTTCATCATACGAAAACAATAAAGGATATTGTAATCTCAAGTACGCTGGATTAAACTGGTTTATTCGCTTGAATTTCAATCAATATCTCTAAGTCTTATCAATTTGATGCTGTTGCTGCTTAGTGATGCTGTTGCTGCTTGAGTGATGTTGTCTGCTCTGTTTGGCTGTTTTAAAAGTCCTATCCCAGACACTTTGCTTTGCTTATAGTATACCTAAAATCGGATTCATATCTACACTTTTAAAGAACGCCTGATTTCTCAATTTTCATATTGTGAAGGTTATCTAACTAACAAAAAAAAGTTTTACTTAAGAGGTTTAGTTTAAGTACATCCAAAAAATAAAAAAGTGATTGGTGGAAAGGTAGCTCTCCTTACCAAGTAAAAGTTGAAAGTTTTGACAACTAAAAATGACCCACAAAAGAAATATGATATATTCTCTTCAGTATAAAAGGATTCAAAACTTTTGGCCCATCACTATTTCACTATAAAGAATGAATTGATTTGGAATAAAGATGTGGGCTAACACTAAAAAGTAGATATAAGCAAAAAGGCTACCCAAGAGTTTGATTGAGAATTAGGATTAAATCCTGAGTGTCAAGCAGAGATCCAACTTTCCTAACAAGACTAAAAAAAACAACAATGCTCAAGGCATTAAATCCTGAGTGTCAAGCAGAGATCCAATTTTCCTAACAAGACACTAAAAAAAACAACAATGCTCAAGGCATTAAATCCTGAGTGTCAAGCAGAGATCCAACTTTCCTAACAATGCTCAAGGACTTAAATCCCGAGTGTCAGCCTCGATATGAGGGGACACAGCTAACGAAAGTTGAGTTGGAGTAATCAAACAGAAATAATGGCTGACAAATCGAGATCCTCTGAGGAGTAGGATGCACGGACGAGCAATCTTGCAAACATCGAAAATTTCCTCCAAAATTGGAGGGCAATCCTGCTGGTTAACCGCAAGGAATGGAATTACGTAGTGCAGCAGCTCCTTAGTCTGAGTAATGAATGCCTTATCAACATCATCAATATCACCTCTGAAAAAAACAAAATAAAATTATTACTAAAAATACATAAATATTGATGGACGAGATAATACATGAATAAACTATAACAATACATACTTAATTAGCAGCAGATACAAATTGCTTGAGGTCAGTAATTCCCCCAATGATGGATCCTTCAGCAGCTCAGCCATGTGGGGCTCCTCAATGCCCGACAGATCAAATGTATCCTTCCAACTTTCTTTGTCATGTTCTTCTTTTTTGGGAGATTCAAGATGGAATCCACGCTCTCTGTTTTTTTTCATTCTCGGAAGATGATGTGCTGTTACCACTGGGAGGGGAGCTCCCAGTAGGTGACTTCTCGGCAGCACCTAATCCGAGCACGTCTACCAAGACGTATTCACTTTCACTTGTCATCTAGGAGAAAAAACACAAAATTAGATCATAAAAAATAGGGATGAGATTCGCAGATTAGAAAATCAAGATAAACAGAAATCATAACATAAACACAAATAGGAGACGAGAGATCGAGAGAAAAATCGAAAAAAAAAAACAAATCACAAACAAGAAAACAAAAATAGAGATGAGATCCGCAGATTAGAAAACCAAAATAGACTGAAATCATAACATAAACACAAATAGGAGACGAGAGATCGAGAGAAAAATCGAAAAAAAAAACAAATCACAAACAAGAAAACAAAAATAGAGATGAGATCCGCAGATTAGAAAACCAAAATAAACTGAAATCATAACATAAACACAAATAGGAGACGAGAGATCGAGAGAAAAATCGAAAAAAAAAAAAAACAAATCACAAACAAGAAAACAAAAATAGAGATGAGATCCGCAGATTAAAAAACCAGAAGAAAAAGAAAGAAATC
>NC_029787.2:1297625-1301831 GCF_000816755.2 Arachis ipaensis | reverse complement strand
TTATATATTAATAAAAAATTATTTTAAATTGTAATTTTGTTTTAAAATTCAAATTAAATCATTGAATATTATTGGCATCCAAAAACCAATTTACTACACCTTATCGCAGATTACGTTGATAACTTAAATACTCATAAATAGCTACACTTTGTAGCGGTTTATGATCATATGGGCTCGAAGCCTATTCCGCTACACCCTCTAGCGGATTATGAAGACAGTGGAAATAAAGAAGATGCCTATATATACTCAGCAAGTTGTGTAGAGTGTCATTTTCATTCATTCATAACTTGAGGAATGGATAGTGAAGAGAGCTTTTTGGTGTTAGTGCACTCTTCTGGAAAAATAAAAAAGAGTAAGAGGTACGGTATGAAGTTTACAGATAGAGAACCATGGAGTGTTTTTATCAGGTCATCTAGTACACCGTTAGATCTGAAGACCAGTATATTGGAGAAGTTGGGCACGGGTGGCACAAAGTGGGTGAAGAAGCTGTTCTACAAGATTCCTATTGCGATTGTGTCAACCGGCGTGCAATATAAAACATTCGTGTTACGATCAGATGAAGATATGTAGGTGTTGTTTCATTGTTGTCGGAGTTTTCCATAAGTGAGGATACACGAGTTGTTTACGAAGTTGGAACATGGCATCGATAGTTCTAGCGCATCCGCGTCAAACCCTCAGTCCACCACGATGGGGGGTGCCTCTACCTCGATGCCCGTCGTTGCACCTGAGTGTTTGTTGGAGTATCGGCCAGCTCGTCCAGTTGAGGTATTCACCTCAGCTCATCCATCTCCAGATGTAGGACGTGAGGGGGAACCATATCAGGTTGAAAATGCGATGCTAGAGGATGATTCCGACGAAGAGCCTGCTGACATTGGAGGGGGCAGCGATGATGAAATTTCGACAAACCCAACAACATGTCAACCACCATCAAGTGTCGGCACACATGAGCAACCTGCACATTATTCTACCCTAGACCTGGAAGCCATCGGCCAACCACCGGAGTCAGTTCCAACCTTTGGGGGTCAAGGGTTGCACGAGAAAAATTCTGTAGTTGAATTTCAAGTTGGCCAATCTTTTCACAGTAAGGAGGAAGCTGTTCTTACTGTAAAGGATTACAGCATTCGGTGCGGTGTTAAGTACAGAGTGATGGAGTCGGATCATCTTAAGTACCATGGGAGATGCAAGGAGTTCGGGAAGGGTTGCACGTGGATGATTCGCATCAGCCTTCGCGCGTGGAAGGGAACCTGGGAGGTTCGACGGTACAACGGACCACACACGTGCTTGGCTACATCGATATCAAGCAACTACCGACAACTTGATTATCACGTGATCTGTGCGAAAATCTTTCCTCTGGTTCGAGCCAATGCAGCGGTATCGATAAAGGTGTTGCAAGAAGCTACCGAAGGAACGTACGGGTTCATGCCAACTTACAGGAAGACGTGGTTGGCAAAATAGATAGGCACAACGGCATCAAGGCTGCACTAGAGAACCCTAACAGTGGGTGGTTACCCCCTCATGCGTACCGAGCGTTTTGTATTTAGCATGTTGCAGCTAACTTCGCACTCAGTTTCAAGGGCACGGATGCAAAGCGTTTGCTTGTGAACGCTGCTGATGCAAAGTTTCAATATTGGTTTGATATAATGCGGACTGAGAATCTGGCAATGTGTGATTGGACGAACATAATAGAATACGATAAGGGGACTCAGCACCAGGATGGTGGCAGACGATTCGGTCACATGACGACCAATATATCTGAGTGTGTTAATTCTATTCTGAAGGGTACACGAAATCTTTCGGTTACTGCCCTTGTGAAGTCCACATATGGTCGGCTAGCAGAGTTGTTCGTGATTCGTGGTTAGACAGTAGAGGCTCAGTTGGCCAGCGGTGCCAAGTTTTGCCAGTCTTTTATGAAGGCGACGGAGCGCAACTTGAGAGACTCCGGGTGCTTCACTGTCACCCTATTCGATAGACACTAGTCTGAGTACACCGTTGTCGAGACAACATCGACCGGTAGCTTTTCACTTGGGACGTACCGAGTTTCCCTTCAGGATCGTACATGCGACTGTGGATACTTTCAGGATCTCCATTATCTATGTTGCCATGCGATTGCATGTTGTGCCCAGTCACGGCTTGACTGGTCTATCTATGTCGACAAAGTCTACACCATACAGAAGGTGTTCAGGGTGTACTATATGGGTTTTGTGCCGCCAATACCAGAGGGACTTTGACCACCTTATGATGGTCCGACCGTTATTCCGGATCCTAGCTTGAGGTGTTGTCGTGATGGGCGACCGAGATCTACCAGAATCCGGAACAACATGGATGAGACCGACCCTAACCGACCGAAGCGATGCGGGCTCTGCAGACAGCCTAGGCATACGCGTAGATCTTGCCCACAGAGAGGCTCTACCGTTGCTGGTAGTTCGTAGGGCTCATAGTCTTTGTGCTTCTAGTTTTTGAATTTTATTTTCTCATGTAGCGATTTATGTTTTTGGGTGTTAGTGTTAGTGCCTTTGGTGTGTTGCTATTAGTGTTAGTTCCGACCTATTTGTATTACTTATGACATTTTTATTTCCTTTAACTGTTAATCGTTTGGACTATTACATTTGTATGACCTATGTAGTAATTTATTCTATATTAGTGTTAATGTCTGGTGGCTATTATATTTCTACGACTTATTGCTTATGACGAGTATATTTGTATAACTTCGTACATTTTGCATCACGAGTTGTTACTATTAGACTGGTATTCATGAATATGTTTCTAAGTTTTCACTTTCTTCATAATCCGCTAGAGGGTGTAGCAGAATAGGCTTCGGGCCCATATGATCAGTGTAGCGGTTTTTGAGTATTTAAGTTCGCAACGTAATCCACAACAGGATATAGCGGATTACGTGTATTTAGGTTTCGCGTTAGGGTGTCGCGAATTACATACAATTAAATTTGTTGTATTTGCGTCTGATTTTTCAGAATATTGTATTTGCATAACAGTTTTTCTCATTCATTTTATTTATGTAAATTGCCCTATAAAAGAGTGACTTAAAATGCGTAGCTGAGACAATGCCAAACACAAAATGGTCCAAAAAGCGGTTTTCATAGTTTAGCTAAAATTAAGGTTGAAACATTTAAAAAATTAATTATTTTAGTAAATAATTACTTAGCTAAAAGAATATATTATTAACACATATAAATAAACAATTATATATATGTGATGACTAGTTTTAAATATTCGTAAAATAATATTTTTGTAACAGCCCAGACCACCCGCTAGCACGATATTGTCCGCTTTGGCACACAAGGCCTCACGGTTTTGCCTTTGACGATAGGGATGCTAGCCGAAGCCCCCCACACTCACTCGTCAAAACGCGTCATGCTAGAGAGAGGTATCCACACCCTTATAAGGCATGCTTCGTTCCCCTCTCCAACCGATGTGGGCCTTACAATTTTTATATTATTGAATTTTTTACTATCTCAACCATTTTATTTTATTTATTTGAGTATCAAAAATACTATAAACATACTAAAAGTTAACTATTATATATTTAACTCATTTTAATAAATATTTTATATTTTAGTGTATATTATACACAAATATAAGTGATTTAATTTAATGGATAATTAATAGTATTCACTTTATTGCATGATGGATTCTAGTATTAGAAATTATTTTTTATATTGAGAGTTTGTTGGTGTTTTGGCTGAATATTGGGGAGTGAAATATTTTGCCGATCTATAGAGGTCACGGTCAACACGCAGGAGGCGTGGTATCGCTGCTCGTCAGAAGCGTGTTAGCACCTCAACAACATGCCGGAAGCGTGGTGGAGTAGGCTTTGCAGATTTCCTAATGTGTTCAGCAACACTGGGTGGGCGTGTTGGAGGCTGTCTGCATGCAGGAAACAACTCTTCTACCTCGATAAACAGCAAACGTTGTTCATGATTCTATAAAAAGAGAGCCTCCTCCACCTCTAGTATATGCATTAGTTAGAGTGTGTTAGTGAGAGAAGGGTTGCTGTTCGTTTTTGTTAGAGAGAAAAAGGGGGCTTCGAGGAAACAAAGAAAAAGGTGGATAAAAAATAAGGATAAAAAAATATTAGTTTATATTTAATTTTAAAAATGGTACGTAATTATACCGCTCTAGAAGAACATATTATAAATTATTTGAATCATCTAATTTATGTAAATTGACAAATTATATTTTTTTATGTAT
>NC_029787.2:1295682-1297525 GCF_000816755.2 Arachis ipaensis | reverse complement strand
TTAAAAAATATATTGTTATTAAATATCAAAAAAATAAATATTTTGGCGTTCTGAAAAAAAAATCAGTCATTTATATTTATTTAAAAAAACTGTATATAATATTTAAAAAAAATGTTAATATATAATTTTTTATTATTTTTTTTAGAATAAAATTATTTTTCTGTGAATTTAATTAATAAACAGTTTGTAGACATACATTTTTTAAATAAATATGCTAATATTCGTTAATTATTTTAATAAATGAATACATATACTTTTTAAATAAAAATGCTAATATTTGTATATTAATAAATAAATATTTATTGTTTATTTAATCTAACAAATATATTTTTGTTGATGCAGAGTAACAGGAATTTGTTGGTCCGTCCACAGACGTAGAACTTGATGGTCGAAAACTACTTACACGTCACGAAATTCTACTACGTATCTAGAATTGGGGTGAAAAGAGGATTTCACCCCTTATTAGCTGTTCTGGTTGAAAGGTGAAGGCCAGAAACTCACACTTTTGTATTGCCGGTGGGTGAGGTTACAGTGACATTGAAAAATGTCGTTCATATATTTGGCTTACCCATTAATGGAGAGCCTGTGAGTGGATGGACTGATAGTAGTAGCGACTTCCTGCAGAGCCAGAGCATCGCAATATTCGATCGTGAACCAGTAGTCAATCATTCTTCGAAATCCTATATAAAGCTGGGTTGGGTTCGACGTATTAGAGACGCGGAGCCGTTGGACACTAAAGAGTCCATTAGGAGATACGTTAGATGTCAGATTCTGCATACTTGCTTCATCAGTGATCGGTATGATATCAAACTGTATTAGACCACCAAAACTACAACAGGATTCCGATACAGAATTCTGCTCACTCTCGTTAACATACAGTTCTCCATGCTTTGACAGAGACCATTCTGAAGCTCCATTAACGCCATGGTGCATGGAACCACAAACGAAAATGAATTCTGGCACACAAACATCACTCCCTCATGAGTATTCCGTATTATCTCACCGTTGCGATACACTACCAAATTTACGGTACCCTCCATTACACTACCGACACTCAAAGACCACTCAAAACATACTCTTCTTCGGAATGAAAATGGTACCGAACTTTGCCTTATATAGAGGTGAGCATTCAACACGCCCCACATGCTACCAGCTTCAACCAACCAAACGTCGTCACGTGTCAACACGTCCCCTGCGTAGTGATTCAGCACGTCTCCCACGTACTACCAGTTTCAGCCAACCAGCCCTCGCCACGTGTGCTCCATGCCCCCTGCGTGATGAATGTAACACGCCCTGTGTAATACACCTCTCATCTGACACGTCTACTAAAATGTAAATACACTTTTTTTACCCATTTCTAACCTAAATACTACCCTTTATTCCATAACAAAATTCTTGAACCTCCTTGTATATCTAATATCTCTTTTTCCGTAATTTTAAGTTTGTTTTGGAAATTTTCTTTTCCAAAACCACGTCATTGATATGCCATTTGTGGCGTGGTCTCCTATTTATATATTAATATAATAATTATATTCCGTGCAATTCTGCTATATGTTACTCTTTTTTAATAAATATCATTTTCACATTAGTATTTTTTAATAATAAAATATATTTTTTTTATTTTATTAATTAAAAAATAATTTAAATACACAACTAATTAATAATAACTGTATTTTTATATATATGGGCGTAACAAATATTTGATATATAAATAGTATTTTTCTATTACATGCATACAAAAAAATTGTCACCGATTAACTATTATGTATACAAATACGTATTCGATCTTTTATATTTTTTTATTATATTACTAAAAATAAGTTTGGTTATTTATTTATTACAC
>NC_029787.2:1289447-1294597 GCF_000816755.2 Arachis ipaensis | reverse complement strand
AGGTGAGCACTCTTTGTATTTGTAGGCCATGTAGCTATTGTGTATGTATCAATGCTAAATAATTTAAAAAATAAAGCATAGTCAAATGGATGGTACAATGAAGTCATATGGTGATTTAATTTACCTTTTATGTTTGGTAGTTGTTTTTACTTTTTATCACCAAAATAGGAGATATATTATTATAGAAGAGTGCTAGATAACCAAAGAATAATTATAATATAAAAAAATTACGTAAAAAATTTTATTCTCTTGATAAACAAGTGATATATAATTTTTTATTATTTATTTTTCTTATCATCTATCATTTTACTACATGTTTGGATTAATTAATGTTCTTTCTAAAATCAATTTCAGTTTTTTCCAAATCAAATTCCTAACATCTCTCAATTACATTATTATTCATTAAAATGCAATAATTCTCTGCAAAAATTATGGAAGTTAAATTAAAAATTTTTAACAACTTTTACTATATAATTTATATTTTACATATAGACAATAAATTGAAAAGATAAAGACATGGAAGGAATCCTACAGATAATTAACTCGAAGCAGACTCAGAAAGTCTCTAGGGATGTGAGTGTGCGTGAGTAATTTCTGAATCAAAGTTTCAACCCTTATTCCCTAAAACTTTCTAGTATTTATAGTCTATTTCTGTAACCGATTATTAATTACATAGCACTAACTTGTATGCGCACTCCCAGGTAACCGTTCCCGCTCTTTTGCCAATAAGTGTTACCCATAAATTCTTCACATGATGAAAGCCTTCAACTTCTCCACTTACGTAAATGCTCGATCCACTATTCAAATAACTATTTGATTTCTCATTCGAATACCTGTTCGACTAGGCCCGTTCGATTTAATAAGGTGTCCAAAATCGAGTTTGTGTCGAGTAACTCCCCGTTAATGCCTGCACGTGCATCTTTTCGACATCTGCTTCCATCTTAATCGACCTCATTACTACTTTGAATTAACTTACCTTAGTCGAAAATATTTTTCGACTAACACTTATAGTACATATAAGTTCCTGATTGTTGATAGTAAGTGGACGAAGAAGTAAGAAGGAAGTGCGCAAGTGAGTGAATGGAAGTTAGTGGCTTAAGTAAGTGAGCAGTTAGTGTTTGAGTGATGTTAGGTAGCCAAAGAATAATTATAATATAGAAATATCACGTAAAAATTCTCATTCTCTTGATAAGTAAGTGATATACACCTCCTTATCACTTATTCTTCTGATCACCTACCATTTTGCTGTATGTTTGGAGTTATTAACGTTCTTTCCAAAATCAATTTCAGTTTCTTCTAAATCAAATCCCTAACATCTCTCAATTACATTATTATCCATTAAAATGAAATAATTCTTTGCAAAAATTATGGAAGTTAAATTAAAAATTTTTAACAACTTCTACTATATAATTTATATTTTACATATAGACTATTAAAAAATAAAATATAAAATATAAACAAAATTAAAAATAAATTTTTAAAAATAATTATGAACTCGTCATATTAAAATCAATAAATAAGCATACATATGAATATTAAATAAAAATATTAAAATAATTAAAATCATGACCTATTAGTGCACATATGAAATAATTTAAAAAATACAATAAGACGTATAGTTTAAAATTTTATAATATTGATTATAAAAAATTATTAATTATAGACATCATATGTATGAAATTATGAATATTATGAGTACAAAATTATAGATGTTATTAATATGAAATTATGTATGTTATGTGTATGAATTTATGGATGTTATGAGTAAATTTATCAATTGAATAAATTAATTTAAGAATTTGACGTTTTTTAAATTCAATTATGATAAAATTTAAAAACATCTGTGTTAATTTTATAGTTACTTAAGCAATAACTAAAAAATGATATGTGTATGGATGTAATATCTAATAAACATGAATTTAATTTTTAGATGTTAGTTGTATGTAATTATGGATGTTATGTATATAAATGTATGAATGTTATGTGTATGAACTTAGTTAATACAATATAAATATAAATGCACATAAAACACACACAAAAAAAAAATAATCAGTTTATTACCATACCTCATCAAAGCTAGTGTAGTTTTTCATATTCTCGAAAATTGATTGATTGACAACAACCTCGTCGAGTAAGTCCATCTGTTATTCAAATTCTTCAGCACTTTTTACCATAGATACTGTATTAAGGTAGAATTCAAATGACATACTATTTGTAATGATAAAGATGATTTCTTGTAAAATTCCTTAACATATTCTAATTGTGCTTGCAATGGTATTAGAGTTGTGAATTTTGAATGAAAATAATTGAATTAACAGAAACAAAATCATATTATGGTAGCTTTCAGATTTTGTATCTCTCCATTGAATGATGATAAATGACTTAACAAAAATAGAAAATTAATTACAATAAAAAACGATAATGATAATAATAATAAAACAAAAAAGCGTTTATGATAATAATCAATTACAATCACTGGTAATCGTAAAAATTATAATAGGGTTACGTAAAATTATTTTTAGCATTAGCATATAATAATTGTACAAGTTATTTTTTTATTACTTTAACCCGTTATAATTCTATTTTCTTATGATATTTATTTCAAACGTTTTAAGTTATTATACTCGTCCATGATAATATATCTCTACTCCCTTTCTATTTCAATCTGTGTATATTAGGTATAATATTCTTATTTATTGTCCGAAATTTCTCTGATCATGATAGAAGATAATGATTCAAATTATGATATAATAAAGTTATATAATTTTAACAAAATTAATATATGATGCATAATTACTGTATATAATAAAAAATTATCTTAATAATAAATAATTTACATATTTATTTTTATTTTACTAAAGTCTATATATAGTATTTTTCTGTGGTACATGAATCTAAATATTTTTTACTCTTTCGCTCTTTTTTCTCTCTCTCTTCCTCTCTTCCTCCCCCCTCTCCCTCTCTCGTGTTTAAGGTACAATTTTTGTAATTTATTTATTTTTTGTTTCTTTTATCTTTATTTATACATTTTATTTTTTATATTTTTTTAAAATTTTTGTTTATTTTAATTGCTTATTATTAGGTGCATACTTTTTTTTCTTTTAGTTTTTGATTAACAAAAAAAAAGTGCCATTTTTTAGTTTTTTTTAAATATTTTTACTATAATTTTATTTTATAATATTCTATTTTGTTTTAATAATCTTACTATAATTTTGTACTTCTTAAATATATATATTTTTTTGTGATTTACAATTAATATATACATTGTTCGTGTATGTGGTTTATATGTTAATGTTTTTATTGATTCTCTTTATTATTATTTTTTGTGTGTTTCTCTTTGTTGCTTTTTATTTTAGTTATATTCATTGATTTTTCTATATTGATGCTCTTTTTATTTGAAATATCGTGACAATTTAGAGTGTATATTGTGACCCATGTGATATTTGTTAATTTTGTGTATCTTTTTATTAGATGATTTATGTTATAATGTGTTTAAAGAGTTAACTTGAAATTATCATATGATATATAAATTTATAATATGATTTATAGTATGCTAAAATGTTAGGACATTATCATATAGATATTTTTTTATTTGTTTATTAGATTTAACTATATAGGATCTTGAAAATTATGCAATTATGTAATTAGTTATTTTTTATATAATTATTGTATTGATCATTTACATTAGTGAGACTATTTTTTATTATTAATAATTATAAATATGCTATTATTCGTATAATTGATTGAATCATCTTATTCGTTTAAATTTAATTCTATTGATTAATTATTCAAGGTGTCATCGCTATTTCTATTTTTAAAGATTTTTTTAATATTATTTAACAAATCTAATAACATAATAACAATTAAAAAAGACAAAACAAAAATTTTTTTAATGTAAAAATAAGGCAAAAAGAATAAATTTAATAAATTTATTATAATTCATCACATGTTCTTTTTAAATTTAAGTGTTTTTTTAGGTTATATTTTACCATTGATGCTTTTAAATTTTTTAGTGTGTTTTTTTAGTCTGTGTTTAATATAATAATTTGTAAATAAAATTATTTCTGCAAAAATTAAATTTCTGCACTTAATGATTAAACTATCGTAACATGTTTCTGATGATATTTTTCGATTTATTTCTTCTAACTCATTAAATTCAATTTATTATAATAAATTAATTATATCAACTAATTGATTTGGTTAATTATTTAAATATCATATCATTTATTATAATTTCTATCTATCAATCAATTAATTGTAATTTAAATTGAATGATTATTTTATTACGAAATTATTATTTTCTAATCTATTTATGGGCAATACATATATTAATTATAATCATAAATTAAGCTATTTTACATTAAATGACTTATATAATGATCATCTTATTTATTATCATAAATGCTGAATTAAATAAGTCATTATTACTTTTGATTTAGAATTAAATGAGAATAAAACCAGAGATACTATTTTATTTGGCCTTTCGGATTTAATGAGTGTCACACTCAAATATAAATAGTGACTTTTTGGATTTTGGTATCCAACACATCAAAGCCATCTCCGTAACTCTTTTTCCATAAAAGGAATTACGATTCAACTCTATCAGGGATACAGAAGGTTTTCAAAGAACAAAGGAATGGTCTGAATTTACACGAATTCTAAATGTTCGAACTTACGACGTTGTTTCAGTTCGTTGTCGTTACGAGAATGACTCTAATCTATACGTGTTTAATAAGGACTAGAATAGATTAAATATTATTTAAGTAATTTATTTCTAATATTGGTATTTGATTAAATTAGTTTTAGATAAATTTAAATGGTTGACTCAATTTATATATTACGACTATTCTTTTTGAATATATTATTTTTATATTTTTTAATATAAAATTTCTTTTTTTATTTTTAAGTTTATTTTTTTCTTGGATATATATATCACCTTTTTTTCTCATTTTATATTTCAGATTAGTAATGTAATTATTAAGAAAAATATATTTAAAAAAATAAAAAAAATTAAAATATGACTATTTAAAAAAAAAGAAATATACTTGAGAAAAGAAAAACGAAAAATTAAAACATCACTATTAAAAAAAATGTTAATATGCGTATGAATGGGCCGGAATTGAGGAATATATATGGATATAAAAAATAAA
>NC_029787.2:1270410-1289273 GCF_000816755.2 Arachis ipaensis | reverse complement strand
AGTATCTCTATTGAATTAATCATAAAGGTTAATAAAATATAATGACATAAATTTTACCTAATTGTAGCAAATATCTCCATTGAAAATATTTGTTAATTATTACCGTGTATAGTTAGTGTATGTGTGTGTATATATATATATAAGGATTAATAGTGAATTGTTATAATTATTTATCATCTAGAAAATTCGTACCTCAGATATAGATCTTCTTCTGTTTATTATTTTCATACCTAAGGGCTACTAACTACAATTCTATCAACAGTATTACCTATGGTAGATTATGTAATGAAAAAGTTTGAAAAATAAAGACAAGAATTATAAGGTTATGGAAAGTCACATCCAAATTTGATAAGAACAAGACGACTTACATAGAAATGGTTCTCATTGATGATAAGGTAAGTTGATTATTTTCCATGATTCTTTCAAGTGATGCTAGGTCCATTTTATAAATATTTTTTGTTCATATTTTAAGTTTATTTGATAAGTAAACCTTTGCACGAATCAAAGACACTGCGATTTTATAGATTTATAAGTGCTAATAGCCTTTATATTTAATTTGTTTTATAGTGTGATAATAGCCAATATATTTGTTAGTGGATTTAACTATTACTATATTATTTATTATCACATTCAGTATATATGTCTGATTTATTAAAAAAAGTAAATTATTAAAATCGATTAATAACTATTTTATAGTTAATCCAATTAACACTAGATTAAAACAAACAAACAATACATATTATATTTTTTTATATTAATCAAATTATTATAATTTAAATTAATTTTAAAAAATAATTTAAAATTATAATTTCAATCTTATCACCGTGCCATGCGCGAGTAATTACACTTGTTTTTTTTTATTACATAGCATAGGTACAGATACAATAGAGAAAAGTGCTGGTAAGTAGAAGTTGAAACTGTGAAAGATGAGTATTTATTAGAGTGCTAAATTGGGACATGGAAACGCGTATTTTAAGCTATGTAAATTGGGTTGGGTTGATGATTTATTAATGAAAGGCATAAATATTGTAATGTAAATAAATATGTTTGGGCCAGTTTTGAGAAAAACAAGAAGAAATGTAATGGGAACAATCAAAGCTAAAGTCACTACTTTTAAAAGAGTTGAGTGTCCGTTGTCATCAATTTTTCAACCCCACATTTCACCCTACTCTTTCCTAATTATTCTTCTCATTTTTTTGGTCATTTTGGAACCTAGATAAACATACTATTCAATATAGAGATACTAGTAGGGCTGTGTTTTTTCTCCTCCTTATTATCCAACCAAAGACACTAGTGTGTTTTGGCACTAAAATTCAAAATGGTCCATGAGATTTGGATCGTGTTTTAATTTAGGTCTTTTAAATTTTAATTTATTTAAATTAGACTTAAATTTAAATTATTGATAGGCTTTTTTATTTAAATAAATTAATAGAAGAACCAAATTACTCGATTCCTCTAAATAGATTTTAAAAACGTGATTTTTCTAAATCATATAATATATAAATCGTACTAGACTTTTGTGTTTTAAATAATAGAGAAAAAAATAAATAGGTCCCTCACCTTTTGCCCTGCAGATATTTTCGTCCTTGAGTATTTGAAAATACTTTTAAATCCCAGACCTTCACAAATCTTGGACAGATGAGTCCCTCCATCCGATTGCCTCCGTCAGACCCAACAGAAAAGTCTGACGTGGCTCCGTTCTGATGACGTGGCATGACGGATTAACATGTGGACTGCTGACTAGAAGAGTACTTTAAAAAATTGGACAAATAAGTCCCTGTACCTAAAAAAAATTCAAAGACTGGAAACGAAACATTTAGATTTAGAACATTGAAGAACATAGTGTGCAGGTTCGTCGATCTTCCTTTGTCTATACTTCTCAACCATGAAACATATTAATCATCAAAGCCTGTCATCACTCATAAGTCATAATGAAACAAATTAGGGACGAAAGTAAACAAGCAACCTGAACTTTTGAGTTGTGGTTGCATTTGAAATAGATGAGGAAACAACAAGATCCCCATTTCGGATTGAAACAGCATTCTCCGGGTTAAGGTTAGTATCCGGAATAACTGAGATTTGTGCCTCAGCCTGCATTTTTTCACCCTAGTATATGCTCATTCTATGGTATTCAAATGCACTAAAGATACAAGATTTAGTTCCTTGTGATCAACAACAAAAATCAATTCTTTTCCCTGAGAATAAAAAATATGCCTCAGCTGCAACTCACTCGAATAACTTGTGGATCATAATTTTTTTTTAATTCAGGTACACAGCCAAAATTCACAATGTAGCTTATAGGCACAGAAAAAAACTACTAGCATCAGTCTTATTCCCAGTGGCCCACTTCACCTTCTTGTAACCTAATTTTCCAATCAATGGCGCATACAGCTTTTCAAGGTCCACCCCTTTGCTGAAGAATCTGTCAATCCACAAGTACCCTCCACCTCTCAAAACCCTATCCACATCAAACTGCAAGAACTCCATCATCGTCACCGGAATCCACCGATTCACGGCACGCCCGCACCGCACAAGGTCCACCACTCCGTCGAACATCGGTAGCCGCTGCTGCAGCGGCACGTGAAGTGGCACAAGCCCCCTTAACGCCATCGCCTCGCTGTATGGCGCACTGATGCGCATAGTCGTCGTCACAACTGTCACGTTGCAGAGTTTCATCGTGGCGGTGAATGACCCGGTGCCGCCACCGACGTCGAGGCCCAGCCAAATGACTGACTTTGCGGACTTGGCAATCTGGAAGAGCTGCGAGATTGGGAGATCGAGGTCGGTCTTGTAGGTTGTGAACTTGGACGAATCGAAGGAAGGGTTGAAGCCTATGTTAGGGTTTTGACGGTGGAAGCAATCGAAGGATTTGTGAGGTAATGGTCCCAAATTACAGAAAAAACGGGGAGTGAAGAAGGGAAAGGGCTTGAGGGAGAAGGGATGAGGGTTTGTGCGGCACGGTTCGGGAGAAGTAGCGGCAGCTGGAGAGGGGGTGATTTTGGCGATTGGAGAGTTGAAGAGAGGTGCTAGAGTGAGAGGATGTTGGTGACCACCATTGACATCAGAAGAACAAGGTTCAGTGTCATTGAAGAAGGTCTCATATGAATTTGAGGATGAGGGTAACACATAAATCGACGTCGTTTTGAGCGACAGAGACTTATGTCTCCATTTTTCAAAAGCTCCATCCCACTAATGTGCCACGTGGGAAGCTGTGATGCCAGGTAAGCAGAGGGAGGAGCCACGTCAGCATTTTCCGTTGGATCTGACAGTGGCTTATGGACGGAGGGACTGATCCGTCCAACTTTTAAGGACGCCAGGACTTAAAAGTATTTTCCAATGGTCAGGGACTAAAATGTCCGCGGGGTAAAAAGTTAGGGACTAATTTGTCCTTTTTCTCTAAATAATATATGAATCATGTTACCCTGGGACGATTTATGCATGAAATGCAATGCTCAAAAACACATAAATCGTCCCAGGCTTTTGTGTTTTACAAAATGTATATAAATCGTCCTAAACCACCATGAGTTACATTTTTTTTTATCCTAAAGCTCATTGTCCTAGCATGATTTATGTGTAACTAGTCACCCCTCAAGACCCTAGCACGATTTATGTATTACTATGGTAAGACACATTAGGTTGGGACGATTTACATTAAAAAACACAAAGCTCATGACTATGGAATAATTTATGTGCTAAAAGAGGTCATAAATAAAGGAGAACCATGAATATCGATCCATAGTTAAGTTGAGAGTTTTAGGAAGATGGCTGAGAATGTATTTTTGTAGTTCATTATCAGAGAAAATTGATGAAAAAGTAAGGGTGTAACGTTCAGTAGTAAAAAGTAGGTCAGAGTGTTCGTAAATCCTTCAACGAATTTAGAGGATTTACGAAATAGTATATTATAGAAGTAAATAAAATTACAATAAAAAGTAAATAAAATTCATAGGAATAAAATTAAATAAAAATAAAAAATTTTATACACAACATAAATATAACATGAGTTTTGAGGGGTGACTAGTTACACATAAATCGTGCTAGGGTAATGAGTTTTAGGATAAAAAAATGTAACTCATGGTGGCCTAGGACGATTTATATACATTTTGTAAAACACAAAAGCTTGGAACGATTTATGTATTTTTGAGCATTGCATTTCATGCATAAATCGTCCCAGGATAACATGATTCATATATTATTTAAAACACAAAAGCCTAGGACGTTTTATATATTATATGATTTAAGAAAATCACATTTTTAAAATCCATTTAGGAGAATCGAGTAATTTGATTCTTCTCTTAATTTATTTAAATAAAAAAGCCTTATTGATATAATAAAGGTTAGTTGCAAGATTTATTACTGATAAAAAAATAATTTCAAAAGAAACGAATAATAATTTAATTCTTAAAAAATTATTAAATTCGACAAAAATAATCAACTGTCGAATAATCTTGTTTCTATTAATGAAAATACTGAACTGAATAAGAAAAGAGATGAAATTAAATGACAAACTCATCAATTGATAGTAGTAATATAAATTTTTAGGGTTCATGAGTGGTAATATTAAAAGTCATGGAATGATTTGAAGAGGAAACTAATTTAATTTCTTTATTGAATAATATCTATTCATATAGGTTTGATCTTGCGAATTAATTTATATAATTGGTGACATAGTTAGTGGGTATTTGTGAAAAGAAGAGAGAAATGGTAACGAATACTAATATTGCATTAAAGTAAACTAATTACTCAATAGGTATAGCATCATAATCAATATTAATTATTTGATAGGTACAACCCTAAAAAAGATAACTAGTGCAAGGGACCATATTTTGAATTTTGTACTGCTTCACATACAAGAGATTTTTTTTTTTATTTCTCACGGTATTTTGTCGCAATATGATTAGAGCTGTCGTTAATTAATTAATAAATCACTGCATGTATAAGATGAGATTCGAATTCTCGACACTTACTTAAACAAACTAATGAACTAACTACTTAATCAACCTAATTTAATTATATACAAGAGAATTTTAATATATAATTATGTTCATGTTAGATATGGAAGAATATCTTTCTTAATCCATTTGTGGAATTGATTATGAGCTAAAAGTATGGTGATTAAATTGTTTAATTATAGTAAAGTACAAAGGTTAATGTGGCAACGTGCTTTCCTCTTATTATGCAACCTTATCCTTTTAACACTTCTTTTATGGTTCGATCATTTTTTGAAAAAAATAATGCTAGGGCCAGCAACATTTGTGATTGGTAGCCATTAACTAGCCATCAATGATGATTTGATGGTGTGAAATTGGTATGAGATTTTATCCAATGACTCACCTTTTTCTGTTGGTTACATACTGGCTAAAATGCAATAAAATTACTAGCCCCATAGACTTTTTCTATTGAAAAAACAAAGATGTCACCTTTTTTTTTCATTAAATATCTTTTTAAAGACATGACTTTTATTAAATCCTTAGGTTAGAATTTTACTCCAAATTTCCAATCTATATTTTTTAGAACAAAATTTTGAGCATTGGTTATCAACTTTTTTCTATGTGTGGTTGGAGGGAATACAAGTATATTTTCAGAAATTTTGAGATGGGAATATCTTATTCCCATGTTTGGTTCAAGATTTAAAAAATTATTTCTAGGTATGTTTTATTCTCTAGAATCAAAATCCAACCTATTTCATTCCCATCTCCTCCCTGGTTATCTTTAATTCTAATATAATGGAATGTGTATAATACAGTAAAAAGATCAAAATACCCTTGTTAATTTCACTCCAAGATATTTGATATTAGGAGTATTTTAGTAAATTTAAAAAAATTTGGAGTCAATAATAATTTAACTAAAGATATTTGTTATTAGGGATATTTTAGTAAATTAAAAAAAAATAGAATCAATAATAATTTTAATTAAAGATATTTGATATTAGGAGTATTTTAGTAAATTTAAAAATAAAATAAAAATAATATTTTATTATATTTATATTTATTTAAAAAATTAGAGTCTAAAAAATTTAATTAAAAATATTTTATTTTATTATATTTATATTTTATTATATATATTTACTAAATTTAATCATTAATATTCTAATTAAAAATTATAAGGGCATTTTGGACAAAGTATTCACAATTCCCAAATATATTAAATATGAACCAAACAAAAACTAAAACATTCCTAGACATATTATTAATATTCCATAGATTTTATTTTTACAAACCAAACATAGGAATACTATATACTTGGTAATATTATTCCAAAGAATCATATTCCTAGTAATGATATTCCTAGACATAAAAATTAATCCCTGAACCACACACACCCTAAGAGTACAGTTCATCACTTGCGAAAAATGTCAAACTATCGCTAGTGTTACGATAGGTAACCGGAGATTAATGGGCTGGATTTGGTGGTTGGCCCAATCGTTAGAGGACGGTAGTCTCCGAGCAGGTTCGCACGCTGGAGGCTCCTTCCGACTTGTGTATGTGAATGAATGGGGGTGGTACCTGCAAAGACACTCCAATGTCTAAGTCAGCAAGGGTGTAAGCAGGTTTAGAGAGTATTGGGGCTTAGAGATACCTGAGGAGTGTTAATGTATTTATAGTGGGGAGCCAATAACCACCGTTGGAGTAGTTCCACCTTCTAAGGTGAATAACCGTCCCTTTATCTTAGGGAGGTTGAGATATGGCTCCTGAAAGTGAGTTGAGAGATTTTAGGGGCAGTTATTTTAGTATTATCTGCCAGCTAAACCTCGTTCCCGACTTCCTTAGAGTAAGTCGTGGTAGGAACCGACTTCTAGGGGAAAGTCGATGTAAAATGAGGGCCAATTCCTTGGATTGGGCCTTTCTTTTAGACCTGGACCTAAGCGTTGGGTCAGGGTGTGAACAGTGCCCCTACTCGAGCCCAATCTCTTTCAGGAGTTGGGTTCGAGTATTCTAACTCGGGATTGTAACCGACCTGCAGAGGAACCGACGTGATTTTTCAGAACTGATGTGATTTTTGAATTTTTCCACAGTCGCGTCTAATCAAGCGTCGCGTTTGTTAGGAGTTCGTGTATCCACACGTAGGGATTAATTGCATTGGTAACGGTGCACCCATTAATGACTGCCTCCGTTTTTACCATTATGCCCCTAGCGTGTTTATAAATACTTTCCCTCTCTTTCGTTGTTTCGTTTATGAAAACTTCATATTTGCATACTCTTGTTCTGGAGAAAGCTTCGTTCTTGTCTTTGGTCGACTGCTGCTGTTCCTGTCGCTTCAGAAGTAAAGGTCAGTTCTTCTTTTCTCCTCTTTTACAAATGTTTTCATTTGTATGTTTTTATTTCGGAGGAGTGTTGACCGTAGTTTTAGCAATTCTGCTGGTTTTGGAAACTTCTGCCTCAGACCCTCAGAGACTTTATTTTGATTTCTTTCCTTTTTTCTTTGTAGGATTTGTTGCCCCCTTTCCTTAAAAAAGATGTCTACCTTAGAGTCTTTCATCATGGGTTGACGGTACGGTTCTTAGGGAAGAATCTTGGGTGGATACTGACTATATTATCGATCTCTGCATACGTCATAGGCTTTGTACTTCTGATGAGGATGAGCCGAAATATGAACTGGTTGCCCCGGGTCCGGAAGACCAGGTTTGTTTTGGGAGGGCTTCTGAGGCAGTCCCTCATTTTTTCTATATGTATGAGAGCCTGATTACCCATTTGGGCGTTTTTCTTCCTTTTTTCGACTTTGAGATAGCCATTTTATGTCATTGTCGTGTTGCTCCTACCCAACTTCACCCTAATTCTTGGGGTTTTCTGAAAATTTATCAATTTATCAGCCATGCATTAGACTTTTCAACTTCCTTGAAGATTTTCTTTTTCCTCTTCCATATGACTAAGCCCTTTAGTGGGCAAAATAACAAACAGCAGTTGGTGTCTTTTCGGGCTATACAAGGCCGGAGAGTTTTTACCCTTTTTGACGAATCCTTCCATGATTTTAAAAACTTCTTTTTTAAAGTGCAATCTGTGGAGGGTCACCACCCTTTTTTCTTGGACCAAGATTTTTCTCCTCGCTTTCCCCTATACTGGCTAGAGGCATCTCCTTGTGAAAAATATAGTTTGGATAATTTGGATGAGGTGGAGGCGGCCATTATGGAGTTCCTCCGAGAAGTATGGGGGAGAGCCCCTTACCTGGATACAAAAAGGTTCCTCCAGGGGTCTCCGACCTTTGTCCAGGCTCAACTAGGTAGCTTTTTATTTGTCATATTTTCCGACCTGATGGTCATCAGGGTTGTTTTCTCGGACTTGTTTTACTGACTTTGGCTTCCTAATTGCTTTTATAGAGATGGCGAAGAAGAATTCCAGGGAATCTTACCAGAGAGTTCAGGAGGCCAAGGCGAGGTCTCACGCCAGAGTCGGCGGCGTCAGGGCAGCTGGTTCTTCTCTTTCTTCCCCTCCCCCTTCTCACAACTTGGGGACCCCCACCCAACCTATTGTCATCTCTTCCTCAGCCTCTTCTCTGTCGTCCCTTCCTCCCCAATCTTCCCCTGAGCCAGAAAAGAAGAAGCGCAAGACTTTAGAGTCTAGCTCTTCTTTTGAAGGTGAGGCCAAGGTGGATGCGCCTCAGTTTGTTCGGAAGCATATCTATCCTCATACTCGTATAAGTATGGATGATGCTTCTGTTCGAAATCACCTTAATATTCTGGCTCAGGAGAGTATCAGGGCGGCAGGGGTGTGCACGAAGTTTCTGGATATTTTTTAGAAGACTCCCCTTAGCTCTTTGGGTTCATCCCTGAGGGTTGAAGAGCTGGAGGGGAGGATTCTCTTTTATCAAGAGGGGGAGAAGAGGCTGAGGGAGGAGGTCGCCAAATTGAAGGAGGAGAGGGATGGCCTCCGGGAGAGGGAAAGGAAGTTGCAGGCCCAGTGTTCCATGGCGGAAGGCCTGAGGGAGAAGGCGCAGCAAAGTTATACAAGTTTGTTCGAAGACCTCATGGAGGTGAAGAAGGATTTGTTGAGATCTCGGGATGCTTATGCGGAGTTGGAGGACTCCATTGCTGATGGGGCTAAAGAAGCGTGGAGGATCTTCAAAGAACAGGTCGGGGTTCTTGCTCCCGACCTGGATCTCTCTCCTTTAGACCCGGATAAGATTGTGGTCGACGGGGCTATCGTTTCTCCTCCCCGACCTGTTTCCGAGTCCGAGCTGAAGACTCGGAGGCAGAGAGTAATGGAGTCCCCTTCCCGACCACAAGATGCCCCGAGTTCTTCGAAGGCTCCCGGAACTCCCACTCCGTCTCCCATGGATATGGCTCCGACTTCTCTTCCTGGTTCTGATGGCGCTCCAACTACTCTTCCTGACTCTGGTGGTGTTCCGACTACTTTTCCCGGCTCTGGTGGTGATGTCCTTCCTAACTAAAAATTTATTACGGCTATATGGGGGTCCGGCCTGTGGGCCCCTGTTTTTAGACAATTTTCTTTCTTTTTATGTTTGTGATGACATTTTGTTGACATTTTGCTGGCCTTTTATGGCCGTAAACAAAATATTTAAAAATACCTTTTTTTGATAAGGGTTTAGGTTATCTTTTTTGTTGGTTGTGCGCATGCCTTTCTGTTTAGGTTTTGAAAAGGGCTTTTTGATCATTTCTTTGAAAACAACCTTTTCCTTGGCTGACTGTCCTTTTCGCGAGGACTTGGGATAGCCTTTGCCTTGGTGTTTTCAATAGGTTTTCTTATCTCTTTTTGGTATTTCTTATACTCAAATTTTTGATTTATTGAGTTCTTACGACTTAGGTTATTTTTGCGATGCATTTTTTTGTTTCTCGGTTTTTCCGACTTATAAGTCAGATGATTTCCGAGTTTGTCACGATCTACTTTTATAACCTCTTTACACCGACTTGTACCTCGTCGTTTTATCCTGATGACCATCTAGGTCGGTTCATGGGATTTTCACGCTTTGTCGAGCTTAAGTCGAGAAGGAATTTATAAGAGATATTGTAAAAAGATCTTTATTTATTTGCAAAGGTACTTTACTGCTACTAAGGGTTTTTGACTATTTTATGGCCCCTTAGCCTCTATTGTGATGCCTCGTTAAAAACCCCCCTTCAGAAAAAATCCTTTTTGGGAAAAAACCATGAAGTTGGGAAAAGAGTACATCAGGGAGTAGAGTTCGCTTTTAACTGTAGTACCTTTTCATATTACAAGCATGCCACGACCTAGGTAGCTCGGTGCCGTTCAAGTCGGTTACTTTATAATAACCTTTTCCTTGGACTTCACTAATTTTGTATGGTCCCCTCCAATTAGCAGCGAGCTTTCCCTCCCCATATTTATTGACTCCAATGTCGTTCCTGATTAAGATTAAGTCATTTGGGACAAAGCTCCTTCGAATGACTTTTTTGTTGTACCTGGTAGTCATCCTTTGCTTTAATGCTGCTTCTCTTATCTGGGCCCTTTCTCGGATTTCAGGGAGCAGTTCAAGTTCTTCTCTGTGCCCTCGTATGCTCCCGACCTCATCGTAGAGGATCACCCTTGGACTTTGCTCGTTGATTTCTACTGGTATCATGGCTTCCACGCCATAGGCAAGTCGGAAGGGTGTTTCCCCTGTAGCAGACTGGGGTGTTGTCCGATAGGCCCATAATACTTGGGGGAGCTCTTCAGCCCAAGCTCTGTTTGCCTCTTGTAATCTTTTCTTCAATCCTGCCAGTATAACTTTATTCGCTGCCTCGGCTTGTCATTTGCTTGTGGGTGTTCTACCGAAGTGAATTGGTGTTTAATCTTTATACTGGCTACCTGGCTTTTGAAGGTTGAGTCAGTGAACTGAGTTTCATTATCTGTGGTGATGGAGTGAGGTACTCCATACCTGGTGATGATATTTTTGTAGAGGAACCTCCAACTTCTTTGTGCGGTGATGGTGGCTAATGGTTCTGCTTTTATCCACTTTGTGAAGTAGTCTATTCCCACTATTAAGTATTTTACTTGTCCTGGGGCTTGGGGAAAAGGTCCTAAAAGGTCCATCCCCCATTTTCCAAAAGGCCATGGAGAAGTTATACTGATGAGCTCCTCGGGAGGAGCCACGTGAAAATTTGCATGCATTTGGCATGGCTGGCACTTCTTCACAAATTATGTGGCATCCTTCTGCAAGGTCGGCCAGTAGAACCCAGCTCGGATTACCTTTCTGGCTAGCGACCTGGCTCCGAGATGGTTTCCGCAGATCCCATTATGAACCTCCTCTAGCACTTCAGTGGTCCTTGAGGTCGGAACGCACTTCAGCAATGGTGTTGATATTCCTCTTTTATAGAGGATATTTTTCACCAGAGTGTAGTATTGTGCTTCCCTCTGAATTTTCTTGGCCTCTTTTTCCTCTTTGGGGAGGATGTCGAATTTTAAGTATTCAACTAGGGGATTCATCCACTCGAGGTTCAACCCGGTGACTTCAAGGACATATTGTTTGGCCTCTGTTTTAACTACAGAGGGTTCTTGTAGAGATTTCTGGATCAAGCTTCTATTGTTTCCTCCTGGTTTGGTACTTGCTAACTTGGAGAGGGCGTCTGCTCTGTTGTTGAGATCCCGAGTTATATGCCTGACCTCGGTTTCTGCAAAGCGCCCGAGATGTTCCAAGGTTTTGTCCAAGTATCTCCTCATATTCGGGTCTTTGGCTTGATACTCTCCATTTATTTGGGAGGTTATTACTTGAGAGTCGCTAAATATCATCACTTTTGTTGCACCGACTTCTTCTGCCAACTTCAACCCCGCGATCAGGGCTTCGTATTCTGCCTGATTATTGGAGGCTGGGAATTCAAATTTGAGAGAAACCTCTATTTGTGTTTCCCCTTTATTAACTAATATTATGCCTGCCCCGCTTCCTGTCTTGTTTGAGGATCCATCTACGTATAGTTCCCATGTAGTTGGTTTTTCCTCTTGATCTCCCGCATACTCTGCTATAAAGTCGGTGAGGCATTGGGCTTTAATTGCCGTCCGAGTTTCTTACTTTAAGTCGAACTCGGAGAGCTCTATTGCCCACTGAACCATTCTCCCCGCAACATTCGTCTTTTGGAGGATTTGCTTCATGGGTTGGTTCGTTCGAACTCTTATCGTGTGAGCCTAGAAGTAAGGTCGTAACCTTCGTGAGGCTATTACTAGGGAGTAAGCAAACTTTTCTAGTTTGTGGTACCTTAGTTTTGGGCCTTGTAGAACTTTACTGGTGAAGTATACAGGATGCTGCTCGACCTCATCTTCTCATATCAGGGCTGATGCTACAGCTTTGTCTGCTACGGACAAATATAGGACAAGCTCTTCCCCAATTAGAGGTCGGGTCAGGATTGGAGGTTGGCTTAAGAACCTTTTGAACTCCAGGAATGCTTCTTCGCACTCTGGAGTCCATTTGAACTGGCATCCTTTTCGTAGTAGGGAGAATAGTAGAAGGGATCTTAATGCTGATCCTGCCAAGAACCTGGAGAGGGCTGCAAGTCGGCCATTCAATTGTTGGACCTCTCTTAAGCAAGTTGGACTTTTCATTTCTAGGATGGCTTTGCACTTGTCGGGATTGGCTTCGATCCCTCTTTGGGTTAGCATAAACCCTAGAAAATTTTCAGCCTCCACCGCGAAGGTGCATTTTGCGGGATTTAGCCTCATCCCATGTGACCTTATGGTGTTAAAAACTTGCGAGAGTTCTGTCAAGAGGTCAGTTTCTTCCCTGGTTTTCACCAGCATGTCGTCTACGTAGACTTCCATTAAGTTCCCGAGGTGGGGAGCGAACACCTTGTTCATTAGCCTTTGGTATGTAGCCCCTGCATTTTTTAATCCAAAAGGCATGACCACGTAGCAATAATTCGCCCTAGGCATGATGAATGATGTCTTTTCTTGGTCCGGCTTGTGCATCGGGATTTGGTTGTATCCCGAGTAGGCATCTATAAACGACAAGTATTGATACTTCGAGCTGGAGTCTACTAGAGTGTCGATGCTTGGAAGTGGATATGGGTCTTTAGGACACGCCTTATTCAGGTCGGTATAGCCAACACACATCCTCCACTTGCCGTTTTGTTTTTTGACTAGCACTACGTTGGCTAGCCATGTTGGATATTTAACCTCTCTGATGAAGCCGGCTTCCAGGAGTGCTTGTACCTGCTCCTCCACTGCTTGAGCTCGTTCTGGACCGAGCTTACGCCTTCGCTGCTGTACAGGTCGTGACCCAGGGTATACTGAGAGCCTGTGGGACATGAGCTCGGGATCTATCCCTGGCATGTCGGAGGCCTTCCAGGCAAAGAGGTCAGAATTATCTCGTAGGAGCTTTGTCAATTTCTGCTTTAGGTTTTCCTCTAGGCTAGCTCCTATGTTGGTATTTTTTCCTTCCTCCTCGCCGACCTGTATTTCTTCAGTTTTTCTCCCTGGTTTCGGCCGCAGCTCTTCTTTGGCTCGAGCTCTACCGAGCTTTATGGTGTGAACTTCCATGCCCTTTCCTCTCAGGTTAAGGCTTTCATTGTAGCATTTCCTTGCCAATTTCTGGTCTCCCCGTATTGTTGCTATCCCCGCATATGTTGGGAATTTCATGCAAAGGTGAGGGTGGATACCACCGCTCTGAGCCGATTCAGGGTAGCTCTGCCAATCAGGGCATTGAACCCTGACCCGACATCAATGACTATAAAGTCTATGCTTAGAGTTTTGGATTTCTCCCCCTTCCAACGGTCGTGTGGAGGGGTAGGAATCCTAGTGGTTTTATTGGCGTGTTGCCCAAACCGTACAGGGTGTCAGGGTAAGCCCTTAATTCTTTTTCATCCAATCCTAGTTTGTCAAACGCGGGCTTGAAAAGAATGTCCGCTGAACTTCCTTGGTCTACTAAAGTTCTGTGGAGATGGGCATTCGCTAGGATCATGGTTATCACCACTGGATCGTCATGCCCAGGGATCACTCCTTGCCCGTCCTCTTTTGTAAAAGAGATGGTTGGGAGGTCGGGTGCTTCGCTTCCGACCTGGTAAACTCGCTTTAGGTGTCTTTTGCGAGATAACTTAGTGAGTCCCCCTCCCGCAAATTCCCCCGAGATCATATGTATGTGTCTCTCGGGGGTTTGTGGTGGTGGGTCTCTTCTGTCTTCATCATCTCGTTTTCTCTTTCCATGGTTGTCCGACCTTTCCATGAGATATCTATCAAGTCGGCCTTCCCTGGCCAACCTTTCTATCACATTTTTAAGGTCATAGAAATCATTTGTTGAGTGACCATACATCTTATGGTACTCGCAGTAGTCGCCGCAGCTTCCTCCCTTTTTGTTTTTGATGGGTCTAGGGGGCGGCAATCTTTCCGTATTACAGATTTCTCTGTATACGTCTACTATTGAAAATTTTAGAGGAGTATAGGAGTGATATCTCCTCGGCCAGTCGGAACCGACCTCCTCTTTTTTCTTGGGCTCCCTCTCTTTCTCTTTTTCTGAGTGAGGGTGCCCCTGTCGCCAACTCGGCTCCTGTAATCTGGCATTCTCATCCATGTTGATGTACTTTTCCGCTCTCTCTTGTGCATCACTCAAGGAGGTGGGGTGCCTTTTTGATATGGACTGAGAGAAGAGACCTTCTCTAAATCCATTTACCAGCCCTATGATGACTGCCTCTATGGGCAGGTCTTGAATCTCCAAGCACGCTTTGTTGAACCTTTCCATGTAGTCTCGTAAAGGTTCTCTGACCTCCTGCTTTACTCCTAGGAGGCTTGGTGCGTGCTTTATTTTATCCTTCTGGATGGAGAATCTCATTAAAAACTTTCGTGAGAGGTCCTCGAAACTAGTGACCGACCTCGGAGGGAGGCTGTCGAACCACTTCATTGCTGCTTTTGACAGAGTGGTCGGAAAAGCTTTGCAACGAGTAGCGTTAGAAGCATCAGCCAGATACATCCGACTTTTGAAGTTGCTTAAATGATGCTTTGGGTCGGTGGTCCCATCATAGAGGTTCATATCAAGGCTTTTGAAGTTCTTGGAACTTTTGCCCTCATTATGTCCTTGCTAAACGGATCTTCTCCTCCCAAGGGCGACTCTTCTCGGTCGCCGCGGGAGTTCCAACTTTTAAGGGAGGATTCTAGCTTCAAGAGTTTTTCTTCTAACTCTTTTCGCCGTTCTATTTCTTTCCTTAGTTTTCTCTCCACCTCTCGTTGTCGTTCAAACTCTTGTTCCTGTTGTTCTAAGTGGCCTTGATGACCGTGGACCAGCCCCATTATTTCCGTCGCATGGGGCGGTCCTTCCCTTCCTGACTCGCGTCCCTCCGAGGAGTTCGTCTTTGGATTTTTTAGCCCCGAGGTGCCTTCTCTGTGTTGGTCGTTTGTCTCCTGGTGAAGGGTCAGGTCCGCGTCATTATTTCCGGCGTCTAGATTTTTCTGCTCTGAGTCGGACGCCGTATGACCGTCTTCTGGTGAATTGTCCGCCATTATGGGTTGATCTCTCGGGTCCCCAGCAACGACGCCAATGTTACGATGGGTAACCGGAGATTAATGGGCTGGACTTGGTGGTTGGCCCAATCATCAAAGGATGGTAGTCTCCGAGCAGGTTCGCACGCTGGAGGCTCCTTCCGACTTGTGTATGTGAATGAATGGGGGTGGTACCTGCAAAGACACTCCAATGCCTAAGTCAGTAAGGGTGTAAGCAGGTCTAGAGAGTATTGGGGCTTAGAGATACCTGAGGGATGTCAGTGTATTTATAGTGGGGAGCCAATAACCACCGTTGGAGTAGTTTCACCTTCTAAGGTGAATAACCGTCCCTTTATCTTAGGGAGGTTGAGATATGGCTCCTGAAAGTGGGTTGAGAGATTTTAGGGGCAGTTATTTTAGTATTATCTGCCAGCTAAACCTCGTTTTCGACTTCCTTAGAACAAGTCGTGGTAGGAACCGACTTCTAGGGAAAAAGTCGGTGTAAAATGAGGGCCAATTCCTTGGATTGAGCCTTTCTTTTAGACTTGGGCCTAAGCGTTGGGTCAGGATATGAACAGCTAGTATTAAAAAGGAAGTGTCTAATAGTCAACCTATAATTGACTAAGAAAAGTCAATAACTAAAAAACATATTCTATTTTATTTTCGTACTTTTTTATAGAATATTTTTTAAGTAAGAGAAGCTAGATTTCTAAAAAATTTTGTAATGCATTATAAGTCTTTAAAAATAAATAAAAGTATCAACTAATAAGTTTTTTTAAAAAAACTATGATGAACTAATATACATGGTTCCGAAAATCGGATCGAACCGGCCGGTCGAACCGATTTAATTGGAAACCGACGATGCAAACAGTCTGGTCTTCTATCTATAACCGTTCGAAAAAAACCGTTAAAAAATCATCGAATCGGCCGAGAATCGACCGGTTGGACCGGATCGGTAACCGGCTAGTTCGGATAAAACAACGCCGTTTTTAAATTTGTTAAAAAAAAAGACCCGTGAACCAACCCCCCTCTTCCCCCAATCATTCATTCATCTCACTCCATCGCCGCTGTCCCTAGGTTCTCAGCACCGCCGCTACTTCCTCTTCCCCGTGTCCGGAACCCAGTAACTCGGCAGGTCCTCTTCGTCTTTGCTGGCTTCTCGAACCTAGATTAGTGGCTCCTCGTCTTCATCTTCTCTGAACTTCTTCTTCAATTTTTGTTCCATGTTTCTTCAATTCTTCTTGGGTCTTGGCTTGAAGTTTAGTTCTGAAATTTGGTTCTTCAGTTCTTCTTCTTGGGTCTTCGGTCTTTGTTCTTCGGTCTTCTTTGTATGTATGGTTCTGATTGCTGTGGAAATTTATATGTATGGATTAGTTGCTAATGCTGGAAACTTACTCTGTTATGTCATTTGTACCAACTAGAGTCCAGAACACCTAATACAGTAACTGTTACTCTGTTTTAGTATTTTACTATTTTCTAATTACTCTGATGACTCTGTGTTACAATATTATTGAATGTTGTAGGCAGAATTTAGATATGGTCATGTTGAGAATTTAGTGTTTTACTGTTTTGTAATTGCTGGATTTGGTCTGAAACATTGTTCGGTTAGAAAGGTGGTGTCACACAGAAAAAAATAAGTTATGAGTAAAAATTTAGAGATATATTTTTTAAATTACTTAATTAATACATAAATAAATCGTATTAGGACATATGATGTATTGATGTTATTATTTATTTCAGTATATGGTCAAATATTATATTGGCACATGACATTGACTCGAGTAACATGAAATACAAAGCAAAAATTTTGAATCCAAATTGAGAGTCAACTTTAGGATCGAGGTAAATTTGAGGATCAAAGTTTGAGTATTAAGTATTAACTCTTCAACCAATCAACTATATACTCTCTAGATTCTTTAGTACTCGGTCCCGTACAATTTTGATCATTGTAGAATTATCAAATACACACATTCCACTATATATATATACAAGTATGAACTCTCAAATATTCTCCATCGGTTTTCTCAGTTACGCTCATCTCTTTACTTGATGCATTCATCTCTTCATATACATCTTTAATCTTTCTATTTTCAAATCTCACTCAATTCACCGTTGAAAATGTACCTGAAAATATCTTGAAAATATGCATCTGAGCACGCAACAGCTGGATTCGCGGGAAGGGAAATTCGCTGTGCTACATGTGACTGCCTGAAACACCACAAACTTTTTATAGTCTTCAGCAGCACAGGAAGCACCGCGAAGTTGTAGGAGGCGCCTTCAGAAAGTTTTGGCGCGTTCTACCTGTTGATAACGGTATTGGCGTATCACATTCTTGTAACCTAATTTGTCTTTTAGAAAATCAAATTCTTTAATCAAAGTTTTGTTTTTATACTGAATAATTTTTTAAATCTCCATAGTTACACCATTGCCCACCGCCTCAAGCATGAGTTCTCCAGGATCATCCTCAACCTCAAGAGGTAATTCTTATTTTTAATTCTTTTAAAGTACTTTTTAAAATTTGAATTGAGCGGTGATATTGAGATTTTAAATCTCCATTTTCTTTATATTTTATACAAATTGTTGAGATTTAATAAAATAACCTGCTAATCAAGTTAATGAAAATTTTCTTTCATTTTTAAATAGACTGCATGCCGTGATGCTCTCCCTTGGTTTTTTTTTTTTCTATAATCTTTTTTATGACTTAGATAAAACTACATGCATGCTCAAAAAGCAAGCGCACTGTTAGTAGTTTAACACTTAAACAGAACCTTTTCCTGAGTTGTTGCCAATAATTAGTGTGTGAGAAAGAAGGCTGAAATCATTTATTTGGTTAGTGTTAAACAGCTTTGCCCATGGAATTTATTTATTTATTTAAATGATTAATGTTAAACAAATTTGGATATTGAGAACAAATTGCGTTTTTGTTGTACCTGTGAATAGCTTAGTATTCAATTTAACAAAATGTTAAGTGTAAAGATGTTCCCAAAAGGGCTTTTGGTTTCTTGATGTGGGTTCCAAAACAGGACAAAACATTGTCCCTTCCCCTGATTACCTCTCTACTTGACGTAGTGTTTAGAAGCTGTCTTTGGGACACAAATACAGAGATAATAAGTATGCAAAATATGTTTGATATTAGACGTGATGTGGGAGTTCCTAATGTAAATCGGAGTTTAATGCCTTATAACCACATAATATGGCATATCTAAAGGTTGAAAGAGTGGTAAATCAACAACTTGGTGAACAAAAGCATTCTACAATACCACTTGATTTAGTAGAAAGTGTACTCCTCAAAAATTGATAAGAGGGGAGTGGCTAGATAGTCCATGTATCACAACTTGCAAAAATTGTTGACTTTATCATTTTTTCTAAGGGGAGCTTTTGAGCAACGGCTGAATTATTCCGTGTGACCTTTTGGGTTCAAGTCGTGGAAACAGCCACTAATGGAATTATCAGGCTAAGCTATGTACATTACATCCTTTGGGTGTGACCCCTTCCCTGCATCCTGTGTTAATGCGGGATGCTTGT
>NC_029787.2:1268539-1270358 GCF_000816755.2 Arachis ipaensis | reverse complement strand
TTTCTTTCCTGAATCTCATGATTTTAGTGACTGGTATACTGTTTGTATTTTATCTTTCTTTCTTTTTTTGTTCTGTTTAATCTATCATCTCTTTAGGGTACATAAATCATAGGTAATAGAGACATTTAGGTTAACCATGATGTGATTGAAATCGGTAAAAATAAGTTGTATAGAGTTAAATGTTTTGGAAGTGTTTAGATAATGCATCTAAAGAATAAAGAACTTTAGCGTGGCAAAGTTGGAAACTAGTCTCCAAGGAAATAGGACTAAGGGAATTAGTAAAATTATTTATGGAATATAGACTCATAGTTGGAAAGTCTGTGATCCGATGAAACTATTTGGAAGGGTTGTGATCCGATGAAACTCTGTATGCAACATTTAAATCTAACTTCAACCAACTCAAATTTTGCAGTTTCAGTAGAAGGGCAAGCCCCATTGCCAAAGCCAGCTGATCCTGCAGCAAACTTATCGAGCAATGAGATTGCACCACTTTCAAGAAATCCATTCTTTCATGTAGTTCTTTCAAAATCACATGTTCGTCGTAGTTGTCTCATGGTAATTTCACATTATGTTATAATTTCATTCGCCTCTGATATAGTCAGAGAAGATTAAGAAGTCATATGAACGTCTAAATTTCTGATGAATATCAATCTTCCACATTTCAGAAGACCATTTCGTTTAATTTAAGGTTATCAATTAGATTAAAACGGATGCATGTTTGCACTTGATGTCTTCAATGGAAAGGATAAGAATACACAAAATCAGGATAACATTTTTTTTTTTTTTACATTTCGATTATTGCTTTGAATTTGCAATAGTCATTGGAGCTGAATGCACTTGTTCTTTCAAAGGTCCATTTCATGTATAGGGATTTTTTTTTAAACTCTACTGTGCCTGTTGAGCACATAAAACACAAGACAATTTAATGTTTGTGTTAGCTATAAAATATTTATTCCCTTCTTTTACACTTCCAATAATAAATTAATCATGTTAAAATCTTATATTGGTAAATAGGGGCCATCAAAGGACTTAATAGATATACTTCCATCTGCTGAGGTCCCTACTGTTCTTAAGTGTGGAGGCGAGAGCTGGGACATGGTGTATCGTGGACATGCTCCGGGTCGCAAGTTCTTCGATGGAGGCTGGAGAAAATTTGTCAAAGCTAATTGCTTGGTGGAGGGAGATGCTTGTGTTTTCGAGCTCATGGCAAACAGTGATGAGAAAATTGTCTTTGAAGTTCAAATTCTCAGAGGTGATCTCCCCGAAGTGTTTTTTAAAAGGGATAGAATTGGTGCAAGTGAACAGAAGCCGATTGTCATTGACTAGTGAACCACAATATGGTATCGTATTGCAGGGTTTCTTTTGGTGCTTAGGTTGCTGCAACTAATTGTTTGGAATATCTATTTAGTGAATGAATGCACTGGAATATTTTTGTATATTGTAGTGTTGTTGACTTGCTCTGGATAGATAGTAAGTGCTTGAGTATGCAATCTAAAATATGTTTCTTGGAATTTATGTTTTAGAAGACAAATGATTGATCCTATTTTAAGTATCTTTTTAAAGATTGTTTACTCAGACTCAATTTATGAATTTTCACCATCATATGAAAACACATTTGACTGGAAGCTTGGAAAACATTTAATATTTTATATTATAACAATAAACATGTTTTATAATTTTTATTGTGTTGATGATTTATTGATTGTTTTTTATTGTGTTGATGAGAGTTATTTTATAATTTATTTATTATTTTATTGTAAAACGATTTTTTCGGTTGAACTACGGTTAAATTGGTTGAACCAATAAATTAGTGAATTAG
>NC_029787.2:1265983-1266510 GCF_000816755.2 Arachis ipaensis | reverse complement strand
TATTAGTCTTCCATTCCTTTTTTAATCTATTATGAATTTTGTTTGAAGGTTATTTAAAACGGTGATTTAGGTCTAAATGTGAAATTCAGACTCCTTTTGAAGCAGCATCTGACTTGTGCAGGTGTTGAGATGTTGTCGTCCGAGTTCCTCGTGAGGAGATGGGGTGGTACCTGCACGAGACTTCAATACTTAAGTTAACAAGGGGTTTTAGGCAGGTTTTTAGTAGATTGGGATGTGAATATACCTGAGAAGTGGCAGTGTATTTATAGTGGAATAGATAACTATATTCTTTGAGTAGTTCCACTTTTATTAATGGATAGTCGTTCCCTTTATCTTAAAAGTTTGTTGAGGTCTATTTTTTAGGAGAGATAAAGATAGGAGAGATTCGGAGAGGTAGTTACTTATTTAGATAAGTAAAATTTGACCTTCTTGTTGTGTCAGAGGTCTAATAAGTAGAGGAAGTCATTAGTAATAGGCCTTTATCTTTAATAAGCCTGACTTTATTTTGGATTAGGATATGAATAGAT
>NC_029787.2:1263766-1265835 GCF_000816755.2 Arachis ipaensis | reverse complement strand
AGAAAAATTAGAATAATAATTATATAAAAATATTACTGTTAAAAAGATTGAAACTAAACATAAATGTTAACGATGATAGAGTAAACTACCATTTATACTCATAAAAGTTGAAAACGCTGACATATCTACCCATAGAAAAAGGAAATTACTATTTGTACCCATGAAATATGATTTTTACAAGCAAAATTATCCAAACCCTAAAAAATTAAATAAAATTCCTAAATTACCCTTTATCTTCACCACTACACCACCTCTTTCACCCAATCATCTAACCCTAACCCTCTTCACCCAACCACCACCTCTCATTCCCTTTTTAATCTCAAATCCCACCACCACCCTCTTCACCCAACCACCACCCCTCTTTCCGTTTCTAACACACTCTCACCATTAAGTCGAAAACCTCAGCTTCATGTTCTGCGTAACAGAGCCCTCTCTTCTTCCGACTAAACTCAACTTCAGGGCTCAGAGCTTGAGCTACAATGGCGGCGAAGAAGCAGGATGATGGAAGCACCAAGAAGAGGAAGCGGATTTCAGCTTCGGACTCTAATGCGAAGCATTACATGAATCCCATTCTAAGGCTCCTAAACTCTCTGCCTCTAAGAAACCCTTCAAATCCCTCAAAACACGCAAACCAGACGCTGTTCCTAAAGACAAGACCAAGAAGGCTCCCCTTATAGGTCGAGAACGTCGTCTTCATGCTAAGGTCTTAAAACGTTACCAATTCTTTCCCTTTCTAACACTCTCTCACCATTACTTTCCACTCAATCCCCACTGCTGCTCCAATGGCTCCTTGTCACACCCTCCTCTCTTTCATCCTCACAGTCATAGCAACACTTGTTGCCGCTTCTCCGAAGAAGAAGAGCACCTTCATAGTGCAAGTCTACCATGAAGCCAAGCCCTCCATCTTCCCAACCCACAAGCACTGGTACGAATCATCTTTCACTTCTATTATCAACCATGCCACTGCAGCTGAAAACACCACCACCGCCGCCTCCGCCGCCATCCTTCACACTTACGACACTGTCTTTCACGGCTTCTCAACAAAGCTCTCACCTTTATTGGCCCAGAAGCTGGAATCCCTGTCCCACGTCGTCGCAGTGATCCCGGAACAGGTCCGCCAACTCCACACTATCCGCTCGCTGCAGTTCTTGGGCCTCAAAACTGCCGACAGGACCGGCCTCCTCAAGGAGATGGATTTCGGTTCAGATCTCATCATTGGAGTCATTGACACCGGTATCTGTCCTGACAGAGAGTTTCAACGACCGCGACCTCGGCCATGTTCCTCCCAACTGGAAGGACAGCTGCATCGCTGGAAGGGACTTCCCCGCCGCACCCGGAGAGTCGAAGAGTCAAAGTCTTCCCCCCGACTTCTTCTTAGAGCTACTTAGGTCGAGGTTCTGAAAGAAGAGTTGGCGAAGTAAACAATTCCATCTTCCAACAGTAGCTGCTCCGCTATGACTCTGATCGAATCCACTCCCGATAAAGTCAAACTCCTAACTCAAACAAAGAAAAGAATTTCATTTCAAGTGCCAGGCAAAGGACCAAGCCGGGGCTTAGGCTCTTGTTGAGGAGTTCCGGAAGCTGAGTCAAAGCGAAAATCTAAATTAGAAAGAGGGGCGCCTGCGAAGGAAGGAAGAAAGAATCTGAACAAGAGGAATGAAATGAAACGAGAGGAATGGGACTGTGAAAGCTGCAGCAACCCTTGATCCTAGCCCGCAGACTTTCACCAGTTTATTGAATGATGTTGGTTGAGTTCAAGTTTGAGGGGACTCCGATGGCCATGGCACCCACACCGCCTCCATCGAGATTGAAAGAGAGAGAGAGGATGGGGGAGGAGATGATAGTGGTAGTGGTGGAGAGAGGGGTAGTTTAGGGATTTTATTTAATTTTTTAGGGTTTGGATAATTTTGCTTGTAAAAATCATATTTCATGGGTACAAATGGTAATTTCTTTTTTCTATGGGTAGATATGTCAGCATTTTCAACTTTTATAGGTACAAATGGTAGTTTACTCATGAAAAAATATACTTAAAAAAATGCAATATCACCACCCAAGAAAAAGGAAAAAAT
>NC_029787.2:1260618-1263154 GCF_000816755.2 Arachis ipaensis | reverse complement strand
ATTCTTCAACAAAATAATTAAAATAAAAAATAAAAAAAAATTGAAGTTTGGAAGGTGTAATGCAACTCCACCTATAATAAGTATTATATGTATGGTTCCTAAATCTTCCATGGTGTGTGTGGGGAGCACAAAATCAATACAACCCTTCTCTCTCTCTCTCTCTCTCTCTGAAGAAGGGAAGCAATGAGGACCAGTTGAAGAAGAACTTGTTTATTCTTTATTCATTTTCATAATTATATTTATAAAAAAAAAGGGTGTGAGAAGAGAAGAGAAGAAGAAACTCATAAAAAAATATCAAACACCTTTGTCTCTGTTCTGTTCTGTTTAGTACTTCACTTCACTTCTCTGTTCTGTTCTGTTTTTGTGAATAATAATAGAGACATGAAGAAGGTATATTCACATTGCAATAATCATCATCATCATAATTTGTTGTTATCAAATATTTTCGAAAAAAAACTTTAATGAATATGTAAAAATTGATAGAAAATTAATAAACTATATTATAGGCTCCCTCCACTGTCATAAAATCATAATGACATAATTGAAGAAAAATGATTAGGCATGGCCCATAAACGATTTCGTGCTATCTTCCTTTGGTGTCATTTTTTTCTTGGGCCAAATCCTAGCAATTAATAATTTGAGTTAAAGCTGATTTATGCAGATGAGAGTGCTACATCGTTATGTTATGTACCCAACAACACAAAATGTGTCATATTCATATATTTGATTTTGAAGGTGGAATGAAAGTGAAAATAACTACTCATATCTTTGGTTAAGTCTTCCTCATAATAAATGTCTACTTTACTATTTTGGACAAAATTACTTTTGGAATATATATAGAGAAAGTATTAGAAACCAATATTAATTGTGTACAATGTGTATAATGAATTAATCTCATTCTCAATACCAAAACATTAGACTACAAAATCTACTACTTCTACATTCTTTGCTTCTTATCATTGTTACTCCAGCATTGTGCAATGTTCACCAACCATTGTTGAACTTGAAGTCTAATAACCAAACTCTAAGATCAAATCTTGAGTTACTCAAGCTGAGAAGGATTAGAGCACACTTGGCCAAGATCAATAAACCTGCTCTCAAAACAATTCAGGTACTTGTCTTTTTTTTTTTTCTTTTTCTTATAACATGTTTTTGGTTTGGTTTTGACCAAAGTTGGTTTTGTTTTTTGTGTTGTAGAGTCCAGATGGTGATTTGATTGATTGTACCTTCAATACACGTCCAAAACTCACCGTCATCTTCTCCGGTTCTCACCTCGCGTCACTGAATTTCTCGCCGGCCATACCGAGGCCGCCGCATCCTTCTACCGACACCGTCCTCACCTCCGCCGGTCAGCCCGATGCGCCTGCCCTCTGACGTTCAGCCTAATGTTGCTGCCGTTATTTTCGTGCCTCTTTGGAACTAAATTGTAAAGGAAAATATATTATATAAAGGAGTTGAATATATACAATAAATAAATTAAACTCAAATAAAAATATATAAGAGGTAAATGCTAATTAAATTGTAAGCTTAATCACAACGATTATATTTATTTGTTTAGTACACTATGATTTATAAAAAAAAAAATACTGAATTAATTGAGCTTTTTACTTGAATAAGTAGAAGGGTTTATTTTTCTCAATTATTATACTTTTGAAGTTTAATCATCTATCTAAACTAATATAATGGAGAAAGTGATTGTACTATTTAAGTTTGGCTGATAAAATATTATTAACTTAATCCAATTTTTTATTAACAACTAATATGTATTTTTTGTTTAGAGATATAATTATTCATATTGCTTTCTTTTATCGGTTTAAACTTTTGAGATGAATGATTTAATAATACAGTATCAAAGCTCTATGTCCGAAAGATCTAGAGTTTGATCATTGGAGAATTCCAAAATTAAAAAAATAGCATAAAAAAAAGAAAAAAAAAACATATACAAAAATTAAACAAATTCAAAAGAGGTTCTTGCTTGAGAGGACTTAATAGAGATATAGTCATTCATAATGCTTTCTTCTACTAGCTTAAACTTTTGATATGAGTAATTTAACGATAAATTTAGAATTATTATTTATTATTGATTATTGTGGCTGAAACAACCATAATAACACTTTCAGGTAAGTCCAGAATTATATGGAGACAGCAATCCTAGGTTCTTCACTTACTGGACAGTAAGTATTATTGCTAAGCCAATTTTTTTATTTTTATCTTCCAATTTATTTATTATTAATTTTTTCAAACCCCCAATAATTTTCTTCTCTTTATTATCTCACATAATAATTATAATAAAAATGTAGACAGATGGTTTGGAATAGCAAACAATTTGATATTGGCCTAATGGTTTGGAAGGTGAGCATAATTTCTTCGTTAAATTCTTAATTACTTTAGATATGTCAATAATTAATTTGAAAATTATATTTTGAACATTTCAATATTAGACTATTATTTTTCTAAGTTTAATTATTTTGTTAATCTTTATAATTTTATCAAATTTTTAATTAAATCTCTATACCAACTTTTTTTTATTTTAATT
>NC_029787.2:1257448-1260087 GCF_000816755.2 Arachis ipaensis | reverse complement strand
ACTACTTTTATTTTCACTAATTTGTAAATACATAATAAAAAAATATAAATTTATTTTATTTAATATTAATTAATTTTAATAATAATTAATAAATATTAAATAAGATAATTTTAAATTATTTTTGACTAATTTTTTTATTAAATATTTTTGATAATCTATTTACTACTTTTATTTTCCCTAACTTTTTGCATATTTCTATATGTTATTGAAATGGAAGATTCCTTTTGTAACCTTAATGGGGTCGACCATCCATGTCTTTTGCTTTTTTAGTTTTCTTTATTAAAGCAATAGTTCATGCTTTTCTTATGGTCTTTGCTGTAACTGGCTTCCCAAAAAAGGCTATGAAACTTGACCAATGATTCTTCTTTTTCTCATCATTTCTACTTTTTACTATCCTTATGTTTCATTAATATTATTTTAATTAATATATTTTGGATCAACTATATTTAGCAATTTCTTTACTTAGTAATTATGAAAATTATTATAAATATAACTTAACAAAATTAAGTATTGTTTTATCAATAATGACAAACAACCATCTTAAAGTAAGACGTTTTACCAAGAAAGGAAAAACAAATTGAACATTGTTAATAGAATTCATGGCAACTCATGAAGTATAGAAACAATGCAAGCAATACAAATCATTAAATTAATCTATCTAAATAAAATATCACAATAGGCAAAAGGGAAGAGAACAAGTAATTAATAATTTTGCATTATCCTATTTTTGTTTCTATTAGTACTAAATGAAGTATACAAATTTTTAAAATATACTAAAAATCAATCACTAAATCAGCAACTATATTTATGTATTAATTCACACATTTCTCCAACTAAATAATCAATTATTAAAATCAATTTTGCAAAAGAAAAATAATCAAACTTGTATATAATAATATAATAAAAAAGTCACTAATTTTATAATTTGAAGACACATAATTTTTTTACTAATTAAAAATACAAAAACATTTTTTATTTTCTAAATGTGAGACATTTAAGTTTTTCTGTCTAAAATATATAAAGACAAATAGATCTTCCAGAGAGATTAGATGTCTCCCATTTTAAAAAGTAAGAGATGTTTTTGTATTTTCAATTATTTGATGACTTATTTGTCTTTGAAATAAAAAGTCAGAGACTTATTTGTCGTTTTCTCTAAAATTTATGAGATTTCAAAGATGTATTTCTATATGATGTAACCGATTAGTGACCGACTTTTGGTGTACAGTTAACATGTTTAAATTAAATAACCCTCTATGTGTGTGTGTAGGACCCAAGACATGGACACTGGTGGCTGGAATTTGGTTCAGGATTATTAGTTGGTTACTGGCCAGCAACCATGTTTAGCCACTTAAGAAGCCATGCAAGCATGGTTCAATTTGGTGGAGAAATTGTGAACTCTCGTTCAAGGGGTTACCACACTGGAACTCAGATGGGGAGTGGCCACTTTGCTGGTGAAGGTTTTAGAAAAGCAGCATATTTTAGGAACTTGCAAATTGTTGATTGGGATAACAACTTGCTACCTCTCTCAAACATTCACCAATTAGCAGATCATTCTAATTGCTATGACATTAGGCAAGGAAGCAACAATGTTTGGGGACATTACTTTTACTATGGAGGTCCCGGACGAAATGTCCGATGTCCTTGAAACATATACAAATGTCGAATTTATATGCATTTACATCGCGTTTGGTAACTGTCCTGTGATATAATACGTAGACGTTGAAACAGTAGAGATAGAGAAAAAGATGGAGACTCATATGCAGTTGTCTTCATATAAAGTCGATAATTGAAAATCGTCAAATGAAAATTTAGTATCAATCTCACATGAAGACAACTGTTTATGAGTTTTTCTTCCTAGAGAAAATTTGTTCTTTTCTTAAATATGTGTATTTCACAACGCTTCTGTATTATTGCTTTGAGACTGTCGCTAAACGTAGGTTTATATGATAAAATAGCTTTACACTATCAAATTATAATGGTTTGTTGCAAATTCTGTAGATTAATTGATAGTGTAAAATTATTTTTGATGGTTTCTCTATGTGTGTGTGTCTGTTTTTTTTTTCTTTTTGTCTCACTTTCTAGGGTTTTACTTTTTTCATGGCATGCTTCACATGCTTTAGTGATAATCTATAGAGTAATTTGTTTTGTTTGTATTCTTTTGACTAACAATTTAATTAGTGACAGTTCAAGTTTGATTTTTCCAATTCTTCCTAGCTGTTACTATTTCTTTGTTTAAAGAGATCTTATCTTAAACATAGTGAATGATGAAATTGAATTTGACTAACATTATGAATTTTCCATATAAAAAAACCAATGCAAATTTTTTATGTATCTAACAGCTGAAAATCATGTGGAGGATCAACAAACAAGTATTATGAAAATATCAAAGACTTCGCTATTGAACCTTCTGTGCTATATTCTATTATTATTTTTCAAATTGCATCCCTCTATAAGAGTTGAAAAACTGAAAAGAATATTTTAATGTGTCATAGAAACTACTACTACGAATGTTGCAATGGGAAAGAAAATTTAAAATATTTTTTTTAGATCAGTGAACCAAGACCAATTAATTGCAACAATTGTTTTCAATCCCATATTGTGCTTTCCAATGAACAAATATGAAGGCATCATGCTATGTA
>NC_029787.2:1225760-1249597 GCF_000816755.2 Arachis ipaensis | reverse complement strand
TATTGGAAAAAACATTTCATAATAATAATAATAATAATAATAATAATAATAATAATAATAATAATTATTATTATTATTATTATTATTATTATTATTATTATTATTATTATTATTATTATTATTATTATTATTATTATAATAATAATAATAATAATAATTATTATTATTATTATTATTATTATTATTTTGTCATGTTCTGAACTTTGGCTTGATGATAATTTTAAGGACGTGTTTAACAAATTATAACAATGTCAAGTCCATTTAAAGACACCTATATAGTGCCTATAGGTACAGTGACTATCCTAACTATAAAGTTTTAGCAACATTTTTTAAAGTGTTGCTAAAACAAAAGAACATTTTTTATTATTTAATATTATTTTTTAATTTAAAAAATAAAAATAACCAAGTGTTACTAAAATTTTGAAAAATTTAACTTTAATTTTAACAATATTTTTTAAATATTAACTAAAGAAGCATCATTCTCAATCTAAACCAGCAGTGTCACCAAAAAAAAAAATCTAAACCAGCAGTAGTAGACTAGTAGTAACACACAACAAAAGGTGAGAGTCAATGTCAGCAATGCATCATTTTATTTACTATTCTTAGATGATTCACACCAGAAATTGACTAGGGTTTATTTACCCAAGAGCTAAGAATTGACACTTCTATGTTTCATGTGTGAGTGACACATGAAGGTCCCTACCATGCCCTCATTTTCAAAAAGACAAGTGCATATATAAAATAAAAAGTGCTAGTTCAATTCAAATGTTTCAGCTTTTAATCCTAAAAGTTGTTCCTCTCAATAACAGAAAATTACTAATTCAAGCAAATTTTATGTGTATATCTTTAGAGTTTAATTTTAATGCACTAATAGTATAAAGCGTTTTACACAGTTGTGCAATCACATCCGTTCTTTTGTATGACCATTCACGCGATCAATGTGAAAGGTAGTTATTTTTATTGATGTGACATTACGTAATTGGATGCATGTGTAAAATTACTTTACACTGACAGTGGATCAAAATTAAATTAGTATCTTTGATGCTACAGTGCAAATATTTTAATAATTAATAACAAAACACCAAATGTGTAGGTATCCCTATGAGATCTTGGGGTGAGAATCTTACTAACCTTCCTTCAAAATCACACTACTTCAGGAAACACATAATAGGCTTCAACTCCCTAGTTTTCTAGGACTTCACCAAACAACTCTTTTTCTCTCTCTCATTACAGAAACATTGAGAGCTTGACATCAAGGAAGCATTGGTTTCTGAAACATGGACCACATAAGAAAGCAGGGTAACTCATGAAAGACAAACAAAAACTATTTAAGAATTTAAATGTAGCATGAAATGCGGAATAAGCAAGATGGATCAGTTAAACACAGTAATGAGTATAGATTACTCAAACATGGACAAGTTCCAAAAGGGTCAGTTAAAAAATGTAAGAATGCAGTTGCTGGATCCTACTTCATGTGCAACCGTAACATCGTTTTTCGTTTAGAACTTCAAAACCATGGCATGTAGAAAGAGGCTAGTGATGCCGATAGGCTCATCGAGTGCTTACAGAAGTTCTTATAGATCGTTGATCAAAGGAGTCCTCGCAACAGTAGTGAGGACTCTGAGAAGAGTAGCTTTTGCCCAACCATGGTTTGCAGCTTTCTAAACGGAAAATCGAACATGGTATTACTTATCAAATATGAACTTTGGAACGCATTGAGCATGGTCATATTGCAGATGAGTTGATGTAACAGTCACCATGTTCTGCAACAGCATTGTCTATAAATTCAACAAGATCTTCAGGTGTGTAGAACTGAGATGAAGTGTATGCTTTCAAAACAGTGAGATCCACTATTTCACCAGCTGAAGCTCTCTCGAAATCAAAGGACAAATGAGACTCTTCATGTATCATTGCATATGTTCTTCCTATATCCATGCACAATTTGCAAAAGCTAGGATCTTCAAGTGTTTCTATAATGTCCACAGCGCGATCCTGATTTCCTTTTAGAGCATGCCTGTCTTTCATCTCCGATGCAACCTTCCTTATGGATCCAAGATTCATCAATAAATGCTGAGCTATTGTTGATGAGATTTGAGTGATATTTCCATGTCTTCCATTTATATAACAAAGCAAGACAATGTTGGCCAAGGTGAAGCGTGATATGAAAGTAAAGAAGTCATAAAAGTTCATCCCTGTTTCAAATAATAATAACAACACCACTACTATTAATCATAAAATATATGTCCCTTTATCCGTAATTGAATTATCAGAAATTTCTTTTTCAATGAAATAAATCAATCTTTGAATGATAACTGATTATGCCATTAATACCCGTGTTAGCAGCAAGATTGCGCTGGCAAAGACCTTCGAAATCCTCACATACATCCTTGATGTCTTCTATGTATTCGTTGGCCTCATTGTAGTCCCTCAAAAGTAAATTCCACTATAATAGTACAGAAAATTATGATGCAAATTTAGTTAATTATATATTTCTCTTTAAATTTGACTCCCACACATGTAGTTGATCACATTGCTCAACTTACCACCCATGAAAGGTTATTCGCATTGAACCAGTTGTGGTTTATAGATATTGTATCCTCCTGAAATGTTAAGAAATACCATTTAATGATCACATCATCTAAAATATCCTTGATAGGTTCATCTAATGATTCTTGTTTAGAATAAAAAATCTAAGGCATATTCTGTTTCTGCTTTCATGTTCAGTGATTTTGGTATTAGGATTTTGTTAAGAAAACATGATTATATTCTTTTTGCATTTTTCTTCACAAACTTTGAAAATTGAAAAAACTGGAAGAAAAAAGAAAAGCTAAAAAGAAACCATATTGATCCTTGAATATGCTTCAAAACTCCATGTTTCAGAAGCTAGCTATATCGCTGCCTCTACCATCTAATGCAATCGACATTTTTTTAAACAGGGGAGTAAACATTGTGAGCTAAGTGATCCCAACAGAAGCATTACTTTATTTGGTCCATAAAAAATTCCAACTTTAAAGGGATTGTAGGAAACGATTTCAAAAGCAAGAGGGTATAAGTGTATAACATCGATAAACATAAGAAGCTAGGGCATACCAAATTATGAACTTGATGGTACCATCCACTGGGAACAAATATAATTTCACCTGCTTCTTGCATGCGTTCTAACCAGATAGCCTGCATACATGGGCAAATTGCTGAAGGCTAATGCAGAAGTTTCTCGGAATAAATAGGATTTACGACAAGATGGAGAGCTAAAATTTACCTTTTTGAAACCAGGAAATTTTGAGTCAGATACTTCATCAAAGATATTATATACACAATTTTTCATATTCCTAAATAAAAGTTGAAAGCAACTTAGCTCTGACAACTATGTACAAAACAATTCATAAAGTATTTTGAAACAACAACCAAGTGTTGTCTCATTGGGATCAATGTCTTCTGAAACAACATCATTAGTTTGTATTTGGCAAAAGAAATGAATTCATACCTGTCAAATACAAGATGATGTTGGGAAGGATCTAGAAATAGCCATCTCTTTTTTCCGCAAACATTTGCCGACCAGCTATATGACCGGAAAACATTGGCATGAAGAGGAGTCCAAGATCCTGCGAGAAGAATAAAAAGCTAGAGGTTAATAGTGGTAAGATTAGTACATAATCATCTGACATTAGTTGCTACTAGACCAATCAAACCTTTAACTCCCATGTATACGAAACGATAGTCAGAGCAACATATTTCGTTATTTTCTTGGTATGTGTCAGAATCAGTATGCATTCTGTAGTTGTCAAGATACAGGTTAAGCCAATCATCACAAAAGAACATTGGAGTTTTATAAGCTACATATTCTGGATACTCCTGCCAGAGAGAGAAAAGACGAAACCAGTGAGGAAAATGTCATCTGCAAAAGCAAGAATATATAACACATAAAAGCTCTGAGCCTCTGAATCTGATGTAAGGAGAGGATTCTCCATGCCAATAAGACAAATAGTCACCTGTTAACTTCTGTTTGTTCTTTCTAATGGTGTGTGTTTATTATATAAAGAAGCTACTAGGTCACAGAACACAGATTCGCAACTTGATATATAGGAAGGTTGCACTATAAATAAAGAGTAAAACAAACAGCCAAAAACTTTATTGACTACAATTCAAGGAAAGCAATGGTGAAAATCCTATTTAATTGCACCAGAGCCTTGATGAAAAGACACAAAGTGAATGAGAATGATAAACACTTAATTTTTGTAATACAAAATGCACGACGAACCTCTGAAAGGCTTCCTTAGTTCATTCACTAATCAGAGTCTCATATTGATATATGAATGATGCCATGTTTGAGAATGAGACAACATAAAATACTAACTTTTCTGGAGAGTTTGGTGTCCCCTCAAAAATAGGGTGAGATAAAAAGACTCAAGCATGTATTTCCGAATTCCATTTCAGGTTATTATACAAAGTTTATCTCTAAATTTTTTAGGAGGGACCAAAACCCACACGGTGAAACTTCAATGATGACACGCATATCAGAAACATAGACTAGGCTCCAGCTCCATAGGGCATACCTTTACAAAATGCCAATCCTTCAAATACGGTACAGAGTGACTATTGCTACATTGGACTGCAGAACCTTCAACATCTTGAAGGCAACGTCCTATAAACTCCGAAACCAGCATCTCCTCCCTTTTCTGATCGGTGAACTCTCTTGTGTCACAATCTGCAACCTTCCCTTTGACAAGCACAAACAAATTGACTCATTATTGCTATTCACCAACCCTTTTTTTTCCACTTTAAGGAATCCAATTCAGACCATTTGATTATAATCATCCATAATAACTAATCAATAATCAACCATATCTAAGAAATCAAATCTCAAACAACAAAACAAAGCACAAAAGATTATATAGCCATTCACCATTTTTACTTTTAGGAATCAAATTCATTCCATTTTTATTACAATCATCCTTAGTCCTTAATATATTACATCCAACAAAAACTAAAATTCCCAAAAAAACACAAAAAAGAAAGCACAACAATACATATTCCCAAGTACCAACACAAACTCCTCTTGCTACCCAATTACAATCAACTAATCATTTGATAATCAAGGTAATCAAATTCAAGAGTTCACCTAAACTCCACAAACTTAGATAAAACTTGAATCAATTTTAAAGTAAAAAATAAATAAAATTGGGCACCTAATATTAGCTCAAGGGTTTGAATTTGAAAACATTGCACTGAACAAGAGAAGCAATGGATAATGTACCTGAACTTTGGAATCCCCAAAATTTGTGGAGAAAAATTGAAAATTGGGGTGGCCAAGAGGGGTGACCCAATCAACTCAAAAGAAGAGTGACAAATTTTCCACATTTTACATTTAAAATAAATAAATCTATCGAAGTCTTTTGCCAACTCCAATAAGCAAATAGCATTTAACAGTTTGTTGTCATTTCCAGAGAAACTAGAATGTGTTGTGTGCTGTTCACTGTCCCAAAGTGTTACATGAAGCATAAATAAACAATAGGAATATGAGTAAATACTCATAGTAGTCCCTGAGATTCACGCAATTATTCATAGTAATCCTTAAGATCTCGAATTTTCTATTGTAGTCCTCTAAATAGAGTTCCGAGCACTCAAACTAGTCCCTGACCATATTTCAGGTAATGACTCATCACCGGAGCGCTGACGTGGCCTAGGATTGCCACGCTGGAAGGCTGCCAACGGCTAGCTGAGCTGGCTAAGTTCCAATTTTTACCCAGATTGGTCCCTCCTAGTATATGTAACCCTAAATCCCCAAATTCTCATACACCTCCCCTCTTCGTCTTGCTCACCTCTTCTTCTTCTTCTTCCATGCACTTCTTCCTGTTCATGCACTCTCATCCAGGGCTGCTACTCATGTCGATGATGGGTGGAGGTAGCACTGCAGGTGAAAGCTCTGTTCATTCCCCATCTAGCTGGAACCGGACTAGAACGCAAACGAAGAGCAGAAGATCGGCCCCGCCAGAATGGTGCGGCTGTGGCTGTAGGCCAGTTCTCAGATGGTCTGGCACATATTCGAATCCGAATAAACCGTTCTATGGCTGCCCCAATTATAATGTAGGTTAGAATAATCACTTGTGTTGTTGTTATTCTCCTCCCTTGACTATTCTTGTGTTGTTATTATTCTCCTCCCCTGACTGTTCTTGTGCTGTTCCTCTCTAAACTTTGATCCTTTATTGGTTACAAACAAGTGGGAAGAGATGGTGCGGGCTTTTTGTGTGGGCAGATTCTATGAATGAGGAGCAGGTTGAAAAGTCAGAATCGTCTGGTGATGAAGTGAAGATCAACTTTGATTGGAGGCTTTGAAGGTTGCAGGAGGATGTCCATATGCAAAAAATGATTACCCAGTTGTTAGTGTTAGCTGTGTGTGTATTGACAGTGTTGTTGGTGATCCTGTATTGTAAATGATGAATGAATTGGTGGTTTTGGGTTCCTTGTTATCAACAGTTGTAAAAATCTGCTTCTTGATGGAATGAAAAGTGGTGTTAACTATGAAATTGTTGTTAAGATAAATTCCATAAATTCCATTGTTTATAAAAAAACAACAAAAGCTGACTGTAAAAGGCAGCCTAGAAACCATTATGCTGCTATCTGTAGTTTCTTCAAAAGCAAGGCCAAGGCATACCAAAAAGGTCTTTGCATCACAGTTCACCATCTAGTCATTATACGATGGAAAAAGACTAATAACAAAAAACAAAACAGAAACTCCTAAGTACATATATCTAAAGTATTCAATTCTTCTTTCTTGGTGGCTTAAATCCTGGCGTTGGGATGAACTGCATCAAGTTGGTAAACTTTGAAGATGTTGCTGAAGATGCACCCTGCAAGGGATTCACTGTTGGTGCGGTTGGAAGCATAGAGAATCGTCTTCTTGGTGACAGCTTCGATGGTCTTTTTGGTCCAGGATCCTATAGGAGAAATAAGTGGCATTAAGTATTATTTATGCATGGAAATAATAACATACTCAAATGTAATATTTTAGTTACTTTTTCAGAATCCTCTTGCTCAGAAGCAAAAGGCTGAGTTAAGTCGATCTCCTGGGGATTGCTTACCAAATCTGCTTGGCCAGAATCGTCTTGGGGCTGCTGAACAGGATGCTCAGGCAGAGGATGTACTTCATCATTTTTCTTCTTCTCAGTCGCCTCGGCGGCAGCGGCTGCAGCAGCAGCAGCAGTAGCAGCATCAGCATCTCTTTTCTTTTTGCAGCCTCTCTTCGTATGCCCCTTATCACCACAGTAACTGCATGTAAAGGCACCCAGCTGTCTCTTTAGGTGTACACTATCTGCAGTGTTGCCTGAGAGTTTTGGGTCAACTTTAGGCTTCTTAGTTCCAAAACCACTATTCTCATCCGCATCCATCCTCCTCTTCATCTTTAGTTTTCCAGGTTTTGTCTTGATTTTAGGGGCATTTGGCCTGTTACAGTCCTCTGCTGTTTCCCACATTGGTTGATCCGGAATTGGATTAATGTGGTGGTTATAAGTTTCCTTGTATGAGTCTATGGTCAGCCATCTGTGACAGAAGTCTTCTGGCTGCTTATTCACACGAGAGAGGGTAGCACAAGCGTGCACACACGGAATACCTGCAGGTGCCAAACAGTGAGATGAACCATAATAATAGTTATGGTTAAAGAAAGTAAAATGCATAAAGACAATTAACTTACCCGTTAGCATTTAAAATTGGCATGTGCACAATCTTTTTCCTATGTCCACAACATGGTTAGTTGGATGTCCGTGCACCTCAAATTTTTCGTATCCGTTATCCCCAGTCCAAATAGGCTTCCAATGCTTGGATTCTTTCCTAACCTTTTCCAGCCTGCTCTTTATAACAGGTGTGAGCTTCCCAGTGTGATTCTGCAGCTTTACCTTGTTTTTCGTTATGGTACGCATAACAAACATCCTTACCTCCTCCAGCAATGTTATGATGGGTTTGGCTCATGCATCCTTGATCTTAGCATTGAACACTTCGCAGGCATTGTTACAGATGCTATCCAACTTCGGCTTATGGCTGAATAAGCTTCTGGTCCAAGCATCCATCGGCCACTTCTCTAAGTATGCCCAAGCATCCTCATTTAACCTTTTGATCTTCTCCATTCCATCCCTGAATTCTTGGTATGTTGTTGCCCTTGCATATTCCCACAGAAGTCCCCTTAGCTGTAAGTCCTTCCAATTCTTGTTGAAATTTTTCCATAAATGCCAGACGTAGAAACGGTGATGCACATCAGGCATCACCACTTTCACTGCTGATATCAGTCCCTGCCAGATTCAGTAAACATTATACACATTGTACACACATAATGATCCCTGACATTATAATCGTGATACATAATAGTCCCTTACATTTGATTACTATCCCATAATAGTCCCTACAATTGAAGGTCGTGACTCATACAAGTCCCTAACGTTTAATAGGACATCCAGATTAATTAGACAACCAGTCATTACAAGTTTTCCATATAATGCATACAAGCATAACGAAAGCACAATTCTTCAAGTAAGCATAACAGCACAATGGTTTTCCTAATAACTAACCATCAAGATCCAATCATCTAAAAATTAAAGCAGATAAGCAAAACAGCAAAAATCTTTCCAAAATAACTAACCAACATACTGGAATGGAAGCACAATTCTTCAAGTAAGCATAACAGCAGAATTCTTAATATTAAAAACTAACCATCAATATCCAATGATCTCACAATTAATTCAGACAAGCATAACATCAAAGGTCTTACCCTAAAAACCAACCATCAAAATCCAATGAAAGCACAATTCTTCACAGTAAGCATAACAACACAATTCTTAATATAAGATCACATAAAATCAAAGCAAGACATTCAAATAAAATCACACCTTTTGCATATCCGATATGAAGCACCAGTCATGATCTTTATAATGCCCCAAGTCCTGATGAAGTAGCTCAAGAAACCATCTCCATGTCTCTATATTCTCCACTCTGACAATAGCCCAGGCTATGACATAGATATGATGATTTGCATCTAACCCCACGGCTGACAAAATCTGTCCACTAAATCGTGTCTTCAGGAAAGCACCATCCAGACCTATCAAAGGACGGCAACCAGTCTTGAACCCGTTTTTGCAGCCACTTAAGCATATATACATTCTATCAAAGGTAACTTCACCATCTGGTTGGGGGGGTGGTGCATATTTGTACAGTGGAACCGGGATTAGTCTTCAATAGCGTCATACTATAATCCCTAACCATCCTATATTGCTCTTTCTCATCCTCATACACTACACTTCTTGCATCCATTGATGCCCTGGATATTGAGTTTTTATTCAGTGTCAAGTCAAACCGTGTCTTGAAGTAAGTTGTAGCCTCGCAGTGTCTAAAATTTGAATACTTTCTCACCTTCTTCACAAGCTTGGTGCATACCCAATTCCTGTTGGCAGCCATATTCTTGTCCTCTCTTGGGCAAGTGTGGTCATCATTGAATGTCTTAATTTGCCAACAGGTGTCTTCATGGTCTCTTGATGCATAAGCCACCCATGAGCACTCTTTGACCTTACACACCGCCCTGCACCTTATGTTATCATTTTTCACTATCTTTATGCTTCTACCCTCTTGGATTGTATATTCTCTCACAGCTTCTCTGAATTCCCATTTAGTTCCGAACTTCATGCCTACCTCAAGGTGCAGCTCTCCAAACCTTGCACCCTCCATAAACAGCGGACTTGCCTCTTCAGATTCATTTCCTTCCTCCAGCTCATCTTTTGAGTTTGGAGGCGTCTTCATCTCCTCCGAGTGCCAAGAATTGGTGCCATCTGAGTCAACACCTGGGTCTAGTCCATCCTCTACCCCTTCATGAACACAACCCACAAACCCAAGGTCAACCTCAGCATCGCTCACCTCCTCCACCAAACCATCATCTTCATGTAATATCTTCTCCTTCCCTTTACCTAGTGGACTAATATTTCTCTTACCCACCGCTGCATGTGTCATGTTTCTCCTAATCCTACTCCCAGTTTTAGGATCATTCCCTGTAGCCTCAGAATCAGAGGAACTACCCTCATCCGGACCTGGCTTAAACATGCTATCCTCTTCACTGTCAGAGGAGTCAGAAGATACATCAAAGGGAACTTCATTGTTAAACACTTTGCTACTAAATCCTCTAGCAGCAGACCGTGTACAGGGTCTCTTGGAAATACTTGGTCTCTTGGACAGTTTCTGCTTGTTGCTCTTATCTGATTTGGTGTTCTGACTGGGCTTCGTGGGTTGGCTGATTTTGGTGGGCTTGGTGAGTTTGGTGGGCTTTGTGGGCTTGGTGGCTTTTGGGGAGTTAGTCTTCTTGAGAGGTTTGGTTGTCTTGGAAGGATTAGCAGTTTTGGCATGGTTTGGTTGTGATTGCCGTGGAGATGTTTTGTTTTTTTTGGGACTGGATTTGCAAGAAGTATTGGGTACAACCTTAGGGATAGGAGGAGCAACTACGAGTGCATGAGTCTGTGTAAGTGGGGGGCTCACATCAGTATCTATACCTGCATTACATCCCTCTCCACCATGATCATCCAAGTACACAACTGTATTATCTCCCTCTAACACCTCCGGCACTGACACTGTATGCTCGAAATATATATCAATCAATCCCTCATTTGTCCTAGCACAATTCACCATCTCTCTTATCTCTTTGTCACTGTTTACATTTCTCAACCCATTCTCCAAACCTTTTCCAGGAACATGCCACCAGCACTGTTTTATGTCATTGTACCCAAGCTCCTTATGGTAGTTCCGTATGTAGAAGACATCTAGAGTATTAGTGTCTAGATCACCTAAACAGGCCTTGTTGTCCGGAGAATATATCATAATCCCTTCTGCATTTTTTTTGAAGTCACCCCCATGAAGAAACATGATGTCCAACTTCTCCTCCATCTGCAAGAAATTTAAAATTTTTACAATATATAGGGAGAATTTGAAAGACTACTCATGCATTAAAAAGGAAAAATAATCACCACAAGAAAACATATTTTTCCAAACTTCCATACATCTCCCTATTTCTTTCCTGTTTCATTCGGGTATTACAGCAACCCCACAAATCCCAACCAAGATTCAAACCCTAGACACTACAATGACACCAAAACTCCAGAACCTCAACTACATTGACCAATGCTATCATCAACCAACACTGTATTCAAAATACAAAGTAAAAAAAAAATGAAGGTTACCTTGAGTCCAATCACAACGTCAGAACCTCGTATTTGTGGTGAAGGAAGGGAAGGGAAGAGCGATAACAACTTCTGATCAGATGACTTCTTCTCTCAAATTTTTGTTAACCCAGCAAATACAACCCTACGGCTACGCCATTGATGGAGAGATAAAGAAGAAGTCAGAGGGTGGAAGAAGAAGAGACGAAGTGTTTGTGTTGGGGGAGAAAACTGTTTTTCATAATAAGTAACAACTATACGGCGTCGTTTTTGGCTTTCAAGGGCGCCAAACCCAAAACGACGTCGTTTTGGACACGTACCACGTGGCAATCCTAGGCCACGTCAGCGCTCCGGTGATGAGTCATCACCTGAAATATGGCCAGGGACTAGTTTGAGTGCTCGGAGCTCTATCTGGAGGACTACAGTAGAAAATTCGGGATCTTAGGGATTACTATGAGTAATTGCGTGAATCTCAGGGACTACTATGGGTATTTACTCATAGGAATATGAATAAAGCTTCTCATTCTACGTGTGCATGCTCTCAATTATTCTAATGGGACACTTGCATCTCAACAAAATTGTTATATATTATTTGCAAAATTACTTAAATTTAATTTATATTGTCTTATATGAAATTTGAGTTAACAAAATAAGACTACTCACAATAAATAACATAATTTATTTTTAAAATTTTTTTATTATTTTTGTTAATTTTTTATAATTATATTTTTTGTTATTATATTTTTTTCTCAAATGTTATGAACGAAAAAAATGAGAATAAATTAAATTTTTATAATTTATTTTATTTTATCACAAAACAAAATACAAGAATACTAAATTTTGTGTCTTTGGCCTTTGTTTATTGTTCTCAGTGTCTTATCTTATCCTATTCTTAGAAATAAATGCAGCCTAAAAAATTACTCGTTTTTCAAGTTAGTTCTTGAAAGTTTTTTTAATTAAATTTGTTTTTCAAATATTTTAAATTAATCATATTAGTCTTTTTGCCACTTTTATTGTTGACAGTATCAAAATTTATTGTTGCATCATATTAAGTAACAGCACAATATACATCTGATCGTTTTAATTGACTACTAATATAATAAATTTATAAAATTACATTAAATTAATTCTAAATTAAAGAATTTCAATACCTCAAAAATTCTTTTAATTTAGAGTTGGTTTGATCTAATTCCATAAATTTATCATGTTATTCCTCAACTAAAATCACTAAGTATATGTTATGGTCTAACTTAATTAAGGTGGTGTCACTTAATATGATATATTAATAAATTTTGATGTAGAATTGTTGCTTGGACCCTCTCTCTCGAAGGCTTTTCTACTCAACAACTCTCGGACTTCTTTATCACTCAACAGGGGAACATTGTGAACTTCATCGGCTTCATACACTTTTAAAATTTTACGGCCTGGCCCAAACCCTTTACGGGCTGGCCCGGCCCGAGTATCACCCGACCCGAACGGTCGAGTGAGACGCCCTGCAACCGACCCGGACTCGCGTCTCTGACAGCTCATCCACCGCTGTGAGTAGGACGCTCCAAAGAAAGTGGGTCTGTCCTTGCTGGGTCCAACTCTGACACAGTATATAAGGGGAAGGTTTTACCCTTCCCTCGAGGTACGTCACATATCACACCACCCTTTTTCGCCTGCACATTCACTGACAAGAGCATCGGAGTGTCTTTGCAGGTGACACCCCCCTTTTTTCCACACGAAGTACTCGGGGCCTCGTGTACACCTGCCCGGCAGTCCAGGATCAGACGTGACCCCACCACTCATCAGGATCTCAACCCGACCCGTCCGGTACATGACCTACCGAACATTGGCGCCGTCTGTGGGGACTTCGTCCATGGACTTCGTGCTAGTCCAAACCGAGACAGGCTGCGAGGCCGTGCCCGGAGGGGGCGCCGCCGCGACGGAAACCCGCCAACACCCGAGGTCGCCCCCCAGGGACGCGACACAGTCACACGAGAGACGCCCCTTTGGGGGAACTGGCGACAACCACGCCAGAATAATGCAAGAGCTACGCCATAGAATGCAAGATGTAACACCCTAACTTTTAGCACGTCATGATCGTACCAAAAGTAAGGCGTTACGGACCTGATTTCCTTTATTATAAATTTACTATTGAGCCTTTACGTCGATGTCGTGTTTCAGTTTTTAAGAAAATTTCAGAAAAAGATTTTAGTAATTAAAATCACATAACAAAAGATCTTCAAATAATAATCACATAATTATTAGTAATAATAGATGCTATGCAATTAAATTCAGTGTAAAACTCAAATACAATACCTATCCCTCTGGATAAAATAAAAGCTAAAGCAACAAGAACGAGGGAACTCTATAAAAACAACAGGAATCACAAGTAAATCTACTAATCGTCTGCAGCTTCTTACTGAATCTTCAAACCTGTCACTGAAAGGGTGGAAGATTTTGGGGTGAGAACAAACCACACGTTCTCAGTAGGGAATGGGAATGCCGTAAAAGTAATGGAATAAAATGCAAATAATTAACTTTACTCAATAAAAATATATTTTTATCAAACCCTTTGAAAATACTCTTGGTTCTACTTTAGATAATTAATTACCTTCTTTTAAAATCTCTTAACTCAAAACAAAAATCAAATATAAAATTAGTCACACTTTCTGTCTCTCAGCCACATATTAATCCTCAGTCAAATGTCAACTCGTAATCACTTAAATACACTCACAAACAAGTAGTGCAAGCAAGAGATTCAATTCAAAGTACAAGCAAGTCACAACAAGACAAACAATACAATCACAAAGTAATAAGACAAGCAAGCGCAATCAAATGCAAATGTGCAAACAACATGATGCATGTCTATCCCTAACGCAGGCCATGAGCTCATGTGTCGGTTGCCTACCCGCTCCCGACATTACCCGGGCACAAGTCCTAGATATGGCTTTCCAGATGCATCAATGTGCTTATAAGTCGTACGGCTAGGCCGCATCAGTGTGACTTTCCAAATCAATAAGCGTACATCTGGAAAATAGTTCTTAGTGTGTGGGCGTCCCCACTTTACATTTGGCACTAAGGCCCAAACAATGTCACATCTGCTCTCCTATGGCAGACACTTCATTAATTAATATATTCTTTAAATCCTTGTTCTCTGCTCTCCTGTGGTAGAGATTCCTTTTCTTAATAAACCGAGCTTAAATCTTTACTTAAAACAAAATCTCTTCTTAAAAGATTGGATTTAAAACATTATATTTTTCTTAATAAATCAAACTTTAAAATAGAGTAAATTTTTTCCTAACTAAATGTATTTTAAATAATTTAATTTTCCAAAACCAAATCTTTTAAAATAACTTTTCAAATAAAACCTCAGTTTTTATAAAATTTCGGCGGTATTTTCTCTAAAATTCGGTCTAAACCACCCTTACGAGTTCCCTATTTCTCAACAATTCTCAAATCAGCAAAATTCTTAATAATCAGAAAACAGTCACATTCACAGCAATAATCCATACTCAATAACATTACTATTATATATATATATATATATATATATATTTGCAATTATTCAATTAATTTTGTGGGCATTCTAAATTAAAAACGTTTATCTTTAAAAATAAATCCCCTACCTTCATACGAAATCAAAATCAACGAAAATTTTGGAGAAATTTTCTGACCGAGCTGCTGAAAGGAAAAACGTCCGGAATTCTCTGTGCCTCGTAGAACTCCAGTTGGCCAAGCTCAAGGGGTAAGAAAGTTACGTCACCGTCGACTTTCACCGAACAAAAATAACGCCAACACGTAAAGGAGGAAGATACGAACACTTTTACCGGATTAGATTTTTAATTGGAGTTACGGATCGCAAGAAATTAAAATCGAAAACTCACGGTTTCCATGGAAGCATCACATTCTCTCTCAGCCTTTCTTTTTCTTTTCTTTGGGTTTATGTTCGGTGTTGAGCGAAAGAAAATGAAGATAGTTAAGGCTAATGGTGACTTGTGGATATAAAAGATTCATTAGGTGTCAAGTTACACATATATATATTCATGCACCTAGTCCACGTTTCCTTCTTTTTCTTTTTCCTTTTGGTTTTTCGGTAAAGTAAAGAAAAGGAAATGGAATTATATGATGACTAAGGTGCATGTGTCCTTATATATATGCAGGCATATAAATATCTACGTTTAACTTTTTTTTTTCTTTTAAACTTTTTTAATAATAATAATAATAATAATAATAATAATAATAATAATAATAATAATAACTAAATTAAATTTTATTTTATTAAATTAATTTTCGAAAATTTGGGGTTTTACACAAGACTTGGAACGCCGGCTAGCAGATAGGGAACGCGACCAACACACCTCAGAGCAGAGTCACTCCCGCTCTCGCTCTAGACCCCAGGCTGAGTCCGAAAGCACCGGGGGGAGAGGGCGCACCAGAAGACGTCATGACCCTGTCATTTACGCCAGACATGAGAGGCGGCGTACCACGAATCGGGGCAACGAAGACACTCGTCGGGAGAATGATGAGGGAAGAACGACGGGAACACGGGGACCCGTAATAATGGGAGCGATCCCATTCCACCATTCCATACTCGAGGTCCGACTGCCAAAACACTTTGACAAGCCAACAGACATGAGGTACGATGGAACGCAAGACCCGCTGGAACACCTAACGGCCTTTGAGGCCAGGATGAACCTAGAAGGAGTAGGGGACGAGGTAAGGTGCCGCGCTTTCCCGGTCACCCTGGCGGGACCTGCAATACGGTAATTCAATAACCTCCCGCAGGGCTCGGTGACCCGATTCTCCGACATCAGCCATGCCTTCCTGGCTCAGTTCACGACCAGGATTGCCAAAGCCAAGCACCCGATCAATTTGCTGGGAGTTACCCAGAGAGCCGGGGAGCCGACCAGGAAATACTTAGATCGCTTCAACGACGAATGCTTGGAAATCGACGGGTTGACGGACTCGGTGGCGAGCTTGTGCTTGACGAATTGGCTCCTGAATGAGGACTTCAGAAAACATCTTACCACAAAGCCAGTATGGACAATGCAGGAGATCCAATGCGTGGCTAAGGAGTATATTAACGACGAAGAAGTCATCCGGGTCGTGGCTGCCAATAAACGGCAACCTCCCTACAACCAAACCCGACACTACGAGGGTGGAGAAAGACAAAAGGAACACGCCAGGAACGGCGGTCCGAATAAGGCGCCAAAGCCATTTTCCCGAGTCGGAAAATTCACCAACTACACCCCCCTCACGGCACCGATCACGGAAGTTTACCAACAGATAGCCGAGAAGGGGATACTATCGAGACCCCGACCTCTGAAGGACAGGACGGGGAAAAAAAAAAGCCTTTACTGCGAATATCACAAGGGATACGGGCACAAGACCCAAGACTACTTCGACCTAAAGGATGCCCTGGAGCAAGCAATCAGGGACGGAAAGCTTGCCGATTTCTCCCACCTTATAAAGGAGCCGAGGAGACGGAATCGGGATCACGAGGGCGAGGACAGGTCCCGGGCGACAAGACGACGCCAAGAACCAGAGGGGGACGACCACGGTCTCACGGTGGTGAACGTGGTAACAGTGAGGAATTCCGCCCCGAGGTCGAGATCGGCACAGAAGAAAGACGCCAAAGTCCTGGCGGTCTCCTCCTCGTCCGCTAGAAGTTCCCGGGGACTACCCTCCATCTCCTTCGGCCCCGAGGACCAATGGTTCAACGAGGTACTGGAAAGTCCCCCCATGGTCACCACGGCCAGAGTCGGAACCGGCCTCGTCAAACGGATCCTTGTGGATACAGGGGCAGACTCGAACATCATGTTTCACAACGTTTTTGATGCCTCGGGACTGCGTGATACCGATCTAGCGACCCACCAGCACGGTGTGGTAGGGTTGGGGGACCACTTCATTAAGCCGGATGGGATTATCTCCCTCCCGACCTCCGTGGGACAAGGACAGAGGCGAAAGACAGTAATGGCCGATTTTGTAGTCTTGCGAGATTCCATAGCTTACAACATCATCCTGGGGAGAAAAACCATCAACAACCTTGGGGCAGCGATTAGTACGAAGATGCTCGTAATGAAGTTTGTTACTGATAACGGATCCGTAGGATCCATCAGAGGAGACTTGGAAACGGCAGTCGCTTGCGACCACACCAGCCTCTCTCTCAGAAAAAAGTCCAAAGAAGCATCGGGGGTTTTCCTTGCCGACCTGGATGCCAGAATAGATGACAAGCCCAAACCCGAGCCAGAAGGGGACTTGGAAAAATTTAGGGTCGGTGATGGGGAGGAGAAGTTCACGTTCATAAACAGAAATCTCTCCCATGAGTTACAAGAACCTTTGATGGAGATGATCAGAGCCAATGCCGACCTCTTCGCTGGGACGCCAGCCGACATGCCAAGGATAGATCCCCAACTCATGTCACACTATTTGGCCGTCAAGGCGGAAGCTAAGCCAGTGGCCCAGAGGAGAAGGAAGATGTCACAGGAAAGGGCAGAGGAGGTGGCCAGGCAGACGGCCAGCCTCCTTGAAGCAGGGTTCATCCGAGAACTGGACTACTCGACTTGGCTGTCGAACGTGGTCTTGGTGAAAAAGCACAATGGGAGGTGGAGAATGTGTGTAGACTATTCCGACCTCAACAAGACATGTCCCAAGGACTGCTATCCCCTTCCCAACATTGATGCACTCGTCGACGCAGCGGCGGGGTACCGGTATCTGAGCTTCATGGACGCCTACTCCGGGTACAATCAGATACCGATGCACCGACCCGACGAGAACAAAACGGCTTTCATAACGCCAGGAGGGATCTATTGCTACAAGGTGATGCCATTTGGTCTGAAAAACGCTGGCGCCACGTACCAGAGACTGATGAATAAGATATTCAGCGAGCTCATAGGCAAGACAGTAGAAGTCTACGTGGATGACATCCTTGCGAAAACCACACGGCCCGACGATCTCCTAAGCGACCTAGGGGGCGTGTTCGTGTCCCTCCAGCAACACGGCATGAGGCTCAACCCGCTCAAATGCGCCTTTGCCATGGAGGCTGGGAAGTTCTTGGGATTCATGATCACCCAAAGAGGAGTAGAAGCCAACCCTGAGAAGTGTCAAGCGATTTTCCAGATGAAGAGCCTGGGTTGTATCAAAGACGTCCAACGATTGGCGGGAAGGCTGACGGCATTATCCCGTTTTCTCGGCGCATCGGTGATGCGTGAGCATCTTGTCTATCTTTTCCTAGTGAATTTGCATCTAATTTATTGAGTTTAATTAAGAATTAATTATATTTTAGCCACTAATGATGCTATTTTGAGTTTTGTACAATACTGTTTATTTTAGGTAACATTTGGCGGAATTTGATGGAGTTTCTGCAGAGAAAGAGAAGAACCCAAGGAGATGACCAGCGAATACCGACGCGGACGCATGGCTCACGCGACCGCGCAGAATGGAGAAAATCGCAATGACGCGATCGCGTGCCTGACGCGATCGCGTGGACTGGAATCTGCACAAATGATGCGAACGCGTGGACGACGCGAACGCGTCACATGCGCCACGTGCAGAAAATATAGAAAAACGCTGGGGGCGATTTCTGGGCCGTTTTAACCCAGTTCTTAGCCCAGAAATCACAGATTAGAAGCTGCAGAATGGACAAATCAAGTGGTCCCCACCCATCAATTGAAGACTTGTTAATTAATTCGAATTTAAATTCAAATCTTAAATTAGGAAAAGATATTATTTTAAGTTTAATTTTAAATATTAGATTTTAAAATTTATTAGGATTAGTTATAAAAAGGGATCTAATGCCATCAGAAAAAAGGACCCCCGGTACATTTTTACCTGAATCCTTGTTTTCTCTTTTCCATGAGCAACTAAACCTCCACTGTTAAGGTTAGGAGCTCTGTCTATTGTATGGATTGATAATATTATTTTTCTATTTTAATTCATATTTTGATTTATATTTCAATAATTGTTTTCGTTCTTTATTTTATAAATTTGGGTGGAACGGAAGTATGACTCATGTTCTATTTGAGTTCTTGTAAAACTTGGAAAAGCTCTTTACTTGAACAATAGCTTGAAAACATATTATCCTGAATTTCTAATTGTTTGTATTTAACGGGATACGTGACATATAATCCCTTTATCTTTGAATAATTAGGATTTTTGTGGCATATAAACTAGGATTCGATCATCACCCTCTAATTGGAATTAATTGACCAAGGAATTGGCAGTTGATGAATTTTAGAGGAGACTAGGAAGGTCTAAGGAATTAGGGTCTAGTCATAAATAGTTTGCCATGAATTAAATCTTGAATAATTAAAATAGTTAATAAGAAAAGTCAATCCAGAAAATAGATAACTCTGAAGCCTTAACTGCTTGCTCCATATATTATTCCCAACTTAATTACTTGCCCTTCTTCAATATTTTTTTATATTGTTTAATCTCTTTTATGCTGCATCTCAAGCATCAATTTTTGTTTGTCTAACTAAGCCTATCAAACACTATTGTTGCTTAGTCCATCAATCCTCGTGGGATCGACCCTTACTCACGTAAGGTATTACTTGGTACGACCCGGTGCACTTGCCGGTTAGTAAGTGTGGTTGTAAAATACCGCACCAAGTTTTTGACAACACTAAACTTAAACTGTTGCTTGTCCTCAAGCAACCAAAACTAATATAAGCTTAGGATGTGAATTTGCATGAGAATGAGAGTTCGATTAAGCCCATGTCTTCTCTCGTAGTGGGGTTTATAACTGCAATCCTGAACAGTTTTGGCATCTCTCTTTATCCTTTGAAGTTCAGAATGATTGGCATCCATAGGAACTCAGAATTCAGATAGTGTTATTGATTCTCCTAGTTTAGTGTGTTGATTCTTGAACACAGCTACTTTATGAGTCTTGGCTGTGACCCTAAGCATTTTGTTTTCCAGTATTACCACCGGATACATAAATGCCACAGACACATAACTAGGTGAACCTTTTCAGATTGTGACTCAGCTTTGCTAGAGTCCCCAGTTAGAGGTGCCCAAAGCTCTTAAGCACACGCTTTTTGCCTTGGACCACGACTTTAACCGCTCAGTCTCAAGCTTTTCACTTGACACCTTCACGCCACAAGCACATGGTTAGGGACAGCTTGATTTAGCCGCTTAAGCCAGAATTTTATTCCCTTGGGCCCTCCTATCCATTAATGCTCAAAGTCTTGGATCTTTTTTACCCTTTGCCTTTTAGTTTAAAGGGTTATTGGCTTTTTCTGCTTGCTTCTTTTTTTTTTTCCGCAAGCTTTGTGTTTTTCACTGCTTTTTCTTGCTTCAAGAATCAATTTTATGATTTTTCAGATTATCAATAACATTTCTCTTTGTCATCATTCTTTCAAGAGCCAACAATTTTAACATTCATAAACTTCACTATCAAAAAATATGCACTGTTCATGTCATGCATTCAGAATCACAGAAAATACTACCACATTTAAGTAAATAAGACTATTATTCAATATAGACCCACTTTCTCATGCAATATATCACTCCTATAATTTTTTTTATTTAAGCTCAGTGAGTAATACATGAGACATCTTTTCAGAATTAAACCAATAGGAAAACTAAACTAGTCCTAGGATTCTAACTAATAAAGGATCATGCAACAAACAAAGCAAAATAACAGGAAACCGGAACATAACATAGAAAAAGAGGGGAGGTATAAAAAATGAAAGGAACTCAACCACCTTAATTATCCTAGCGGTCGCTTTATTCTTCAGGTTGTGCTCCTTCGCGAAGATGATTCGCCTCCCTTTTGTACTAGAAAACCTATAAGCGCAGCGTCAACACCAAACTTAAAGGTTTGCTTGTCCTCAAGCAAAGAAGAACTGAAAATAGAAGAGACAAGTATTAAAATGAAAGAAAAAATAAAAGGATAAGAGAATAAGAGAGAATTAGGATTGGGAGAGAGAGAGAAACTGGGCGGCGCAAGCGACGCGGCCGCGTGGGGCACGCGGTCGCGCGCATTGCTCTTATACGGATTGACGCGATCACGTCGGTCACGTGGTTGACAAACCCCAATTTGACGGTTTATCTTGTATTGAATTTAGGGGATTTTATCACCTTTTACCCACATTTATTCAATGAAATAGCATGGTTTTGTATATTCTCCTTTAATTGTGCTTAAGAGTGAAAACATGCTTTTTAGGTCTTAAAATAGCTAAATTTAATTCTCCTTGATTCCATTAGATGCCTTGATATGTTTGCTAAGTGATTTCAGATTTAGAAGGCAAAGATTGGATCAAGGAAATGAAGAAAGAAGCATGAAAAGGTGGATAACTCATGAAGAAATGAAAGAACCGGAAAGCTGTCAAGCCGACCTCTTTGCACTTAAACGACCATAACTTGAGCTACAGAGGTCCAATTGATGCGGTTCCAGTTGGGTTGGAAAGCTAACATCCGGGGCTTCGAAACGATATAAGATTTGCCATAGTTGCATTGCGCATAGGAGCGCGCACGCGCACGGTACGCGGACGCGCCGATGGTGGCACATGACCCACTTAATGCAAACGTGGCCAGCGATTTTAGAAGCCTTGTGGGCCCAATCCAACTCATTTCTGATGCTATTTAAGCCAAGGATTGAAGGGGAATCAACATACTTTTCATACTTTACATACTTTAATCATTAGTCATAGTTTAGTTTTAGAAGTAGTTAGAGTTAGAGAGAGAAGCTCTCTCTTCTCTCTAGAATTAGGATTAGGAATTAGGGTTAGATTAGGATCTTATAGTTCTAGGTTTAATTCAAGTCTTCTTCTACTTCTACCTTCAATTGATGATTGCTACTCTTTGGTTCTTCTCTCTATCCCTATTCTCTTGTTGTAATTTCTCTTATTTTGTTTCTAGGTTTTGTAATCATGATACTCTTGTTCTCTTTATTTTCTTTCAATAATGCAATTTGAGGTAATTCATGATAATTGTGATTTCCTTGATTGTTTTTGTTAATTCTTTACATTCAATTGTAGTTAGAGTTCATTCTTGTTGTGATTGACTATACTTTTCTTTCGTGCCTTCCAAGTGTTTGATTAAATGCTTGGAAGAATGTTAGACTAGAATTTTATGTTCTTGGCTTGAGAAGGTAACTTAGGATTTCTTGAGTCACTAGTGTCCAATTGATTGATAGTTGATAGCCATTAACTCTAGCCTTCATTAATCCAATTAGTGGAAAGCTAGGACTTATGGACTAGGATTGATACAACTCACTTGACTTTCCTTTATTAATCGATTTAAGGATATTGAATGTAGCAACAAAGAATTGAAAGGTAGAAGGAGATGAAAGCATGAGTTAAAATCTAGATCTAAGGTTATTGAACTAAACCTAATCCTAATTCTAGAGAGAAGTGAGAGCTTCTCTCTCTAGAAACTAATTCTCAAAACTAAACTAAGCTAAAAATAAACTAATGGTAACTAACTTCTAAAGTGTGAAAAGTCTCCCCATTCCCCCTTCAATCCTTGGCTTAAATAGCATCAGAAATGAGTTGGATTGGGCCCACAGGCTTTTGAATTCGTTGGCCACGTTTTGCTTTAAGTGAACTAGGTGGCAGCAACGGCGCGTGCGCGTACTTTGCACGTGCGCGCCACCATACATGTAGCAACTATGGCAAATCTTATATCGTTTCGAAGCCCCGGATGTTAGCTTTCCAACCCAACTGGAACCGCATCATTTGGACCTCTGTAGCTCAAGTTATGGCCGATTAAGTGCGAAGAGGTCGGCTTGATAGCTTTCCGGTTCTTCCATTTCTTCACGAGTTCTCCAACTTTTCATGCTTTCTTTCTTCATTCCCTTAATCCAATCTTTGCCTCCTAAACCTTAAATCACTTAACAAACATATCAAGGCATCTAATAGAATCAAGGTGAATTAAATTTAGCTATTTTGAGTCCTAAAAAGCATGTTTTCACATTCAAGCACAATTAAAGGAGAATATACAAAACCATGCTATTCCTTGAATAAATATGGGTAAAAGGTGATAAAATCCCCAAAAATCAATACAAGATAAACCGTCAAATTGGGGTTTGTCAGTCGCGTGACCCAATTTGTGCTTCTGGCGCGAGTGCAGCCTCGTGCCAGCACAACTCTCTGTTCAAATTAATTTAGTTGCCAAAATTGGGGTGGCGCGATCGCGTGAGTGTGCGTCAGAAAACGGATGACGCGGCTGCGTCAGTGACGCGATCGCGTGATAAGGATCGTGTTTCCAGCACCAATCCAGCATCACTCTCGCACACTATTTCATTGTGCACCCGTTTACGTCGAAAACTCAGGGCACGCGGCCGCGTGGGGCACGCGGTCGCGTGGGAGGCCATGATTCCCATGCGACGCGAACGCGTCAGCGACGTGGTCGCGTGAGTTGATTCGTGCCATTGGCACGCCTCCAACCACACTCCAACGTGACTTTCTGTTCATTTTTATTTTTGCTTTACTCTCCCTGTGACGCGGACGCGTCGCTGATGCGATCACGTCGCGTAGCGAAATTTTTTTTTGAAAGAAATAAAACATGTAAATGCAGATGCACGAAAGTACTAATAAAGAGAAGAGTTATTGAATAGGAAAAACTAAAAATAAAGAAAAGAACGATCATACCATGGTGGGTTATCTCCCACCTAGCACTTTGCTTTAACATCCGTAAGTTGGACGCTCCACTAGCTCAATCTTC
>NC_029787.2:1221465-1224986 GCF_000816755.2 Arachis ipaensis | reverse complement strand
AATTTGAATCTTTGATAAGCTTAAACTTCCCACCTAATCCTATACATCCTATACAATTAAGTTCTAACCTAACTACCCATTTTCTCACTTTTTCACATACTCATGCATTTTCTTTTCATTTCACAACTCATATGCATTGATCTTATTGAGCTTCACCTCGGGGCATTTTGTCCCCTTTTTATTCTTTTTATTCTTTTTTTTTCTTTCTTTTCTATATTTTTTTTCCATATTGTTTTTCTTATTTTTTTTTCTTTTTATATACAAGAACCTCAATGCATAAGGTTTTACATTTGATCAATACATGAGTATGTACCCAATTCCCAATATTTCCAATAACATTACAAAACTACCCTTTTATTCACCCAATGTCCCAAGGTTCCCACACTTGAATGATACTCACACACACTAGCCTAAGCTAATCAAAGATCCAAATTAAGGACATTTATTGTTTTTCGCTTTAAGGCTTGTAATGTGCTAAATTAAGAACAAGTAGGTTAATCGTAGGCTCAAATTTGGCTAACAATGGAAGATAAAAGGTAGGCTATTTGGGTAAGTGAGCTAAATGAAATGATGGCCTCAATCACATAAATGCGTGAATACACAAAATAATGGACATAAAGAATCAAACAAATCAAAGATTACAATCATAGAAAGAGAATAATGCACACAAGAAGGAAAAATAAGTGGTTATAAGATGTAACCACACCGTTAGGCTCAAATCTCACAAGCTTGTGTTCTTAGCTCATAAATCATGTTCCATAAAATATATAATTCAAGCAAGTTCTATGAAAAGTTTTCCACTCAAATCAATTGGTGCCCTATAGATAGAAATCCTTGGAAAATTTCATTATTTTGACTAAGCTTATTGTGTATGCATATGCAAAAATAAGAAAATGCAAGTAAAAATCCTAAAATCCTAGAATGAAAGTGTTGGGATTAGAAATTTGTCACCCAAAATCGCCGACCGGTCGGACGACCTCCCCACACTTAAAAGTTTGCACCGTCCTCGGTGCACTCAAAGATGAGCAAGGGGGTACGGCGACTCTCCGGATTGCTATGTGTTCTTTCTTCCGCTTCCATGGTTACTTGTGGTGCATTCGTTATGAAAAACAAAAATATAACACCATAAGATGAGAAGATATAAAAGCAAGGAAGCATACATTGTTGGAATGAGGTAAATCACTAGAATGAGGTGAGTGAATTAGTGTGACATTAAGAAATATTAGGTGTGTGAATTCTAAATTGCGCGGTTTAGAATACACATTAGCATAAAAGCTATGTCACAAAAGAAGAATGCACTTCACTTATCCTAGTGTGCTTGAGATGCTTTAAGTAAGCTTGTAAGGTAAGAAAAGCATTAGAGAGGCATGAAAGCATTCAAGTCAAACATATGGATGGATATAATCATGAAATACAAAGCATTAAGGTAAATGCTCAACATTATCCATCAAGAGATTGCCTAATCAAAGAATACGGTTCAAAGCACATGGTGGCTAGCTACAACATGCAATTCAAAAGAGTTATAAGCTCGAAGACAATTCTCATCACTTGGTATTTTTCAAAAGGTAAGCATGAAGAACTCAAAACCAAGTAACAAAATATAACCTCAATCATAGAATCCAACAAAGATTATCTAAAAACATTCATGCTAAAATAGCATTTAGGCAATAAGGGCAGCAACGTATAATAAACAAAGTCAATAATCCAACACGTATAATGAAAAGAGAGAAAATAAAATGAAAGCTAAACTAAAACTAACTAATTAACTAACCAACTAACTAATTAACTATCTAAAATAAATGGTTATCCATGGTGTTTGGAAGTGTTGGATGAGGGGTAGGAGAAGGGAAGAAGAAAGGAGAAGGAAAGAATTGGAAAGAGGAGAAGAAAAGAAAAGTGGATGGGAGAAAGAAATCCGCGCGTACGCACGCATAGCGCGCGCGCGTCATTGGCTTATTTCGAGAGTGGCACGTACGCGTCATGTGCGCGTGTGCGCAAGTGGGGTTTGTGCCAGAGGCACAACGTTGGCGCGGCGCAGGCACAACTCTCTGGAAAATGTATGGAGGTTGGAACTTCTCAATCCGCGCGTATGCACGCATGGCGCGCACGCGTGGATGGTCGAAAATGCTGGAAGTGCGCGTACGCGCCATGTACGCGTACGCGTGGATGGTGCTCTATTTTTCAAAAAAAAAATTTTCTATGTTTTTGCACCAATCCAAGCATTCCAAACCTCCAAACAGCTACCAAAACACCATAAAACCTTATTTAACATACTTAAACTACCAAACATACTCAACTAACTAAACAAAACATGAGATTAATTTCTCAATCCGCGCGTATGCACGCATGGCGCGCACGCGTGGATGGTCGAAAATGCTGGAAGTGCGCGTACGCGCCATGTACGCGTACGCGTGGATGGTGCTCTATTTTTCAAAAAAAAAATTTTCTATGTTTTTGCACCAATCCAAGCATTCCAAACCTCCAAACAGCTACCAAAACACCATAAAACCTTATTTAACATACTTAAACTACCAAACATACTCAACTAACTAAACAAAACATGAGATTAATCTAATTCTACCAATATATACAAAAGAGAAAATGAAAGGATTTTACCATGGTGGGTTGTCTCCCACCTAGCACTTTTGTTTATTGTCCTTAAGTTGGACTTATGGGGAGCTCCTCATCAAGGTGGCTTGTGCTTGTATTCATCTTGGAACTACCACCAATGCTTGGTTCTCCATTGTGCCCCAAGATTCTTCATGGATTGAGCCAAGTCTTGATGGAGTTCTTCACAAGCTTGGGGCTCCCAAAGTTGATCCTCTTCTTGTAATCCAGGATCCCACACTTTGTTTTCACACCCGTCTTGAAGTTGATCATCATTATTAATCCAACCGGGTGGTGAGTAAGGTGAATTCTCTATATAGTGGCCAACAATCCTCCTAGACCCATCTATTTGAGCACTACTCCAACCTTTATATCTCATGTTTGATGCATCAACCATAATGAGCCTTGATTTGCAACGCCAACCACAAAACCTTTTTCGTTTACGCTTCATCCCACAAAGCTCCCTAAGTTGGCCATCCGTTTCAAGCAAACCATATTCAAGTGGGATAATAAAGCTAATAGAAATAAATTTCACCCACTCAAATGAAGGAGTAGATGGCAACCTAGGCAAAGACAACTCCAAGAGTTTTGATAAAGCGTATTCAATTCCCATCCTCCTTTTTCTAAGGATTTCCACCTCTTCACAAGACTTCTCAATTATAATCCTTTGTTCAACAATTTTATATAAACCTTTTCTCCTACTCAAGTCATAAATGGGAGGGTAAGAAAAATTTACCTCCACATTGCTTTCCATCTTGTTGGGAGAAGGTTCTTCATGCTCAAAGGATTCTTCACCACTAAGGTTTGATGCTTGATCTTCATCACCAAGGGAACTCAATTCTTTCTCTATCCCATCCAAGTCCTCATATGGGATATGCCTTGGAAGGTGTGCACTTTCCTCCCTAGCATCAATT
>NC_029787.2:1217833-1220971 GCF_000816755.2 Arachis ipaensis | reverse complement strand
AAGCTTGAGTATTGAGTATAAGGAATTTACCCACTTGAATGAGAGAATGGATGGTGGTGGCTTGGGGAGAGGTATCTCCAATGTGCTTGCAAGCTCTACTCCCTTGTTTGCTTCCTTGTCAATCTCCACCTCTTCATAAACTTTTCAATCCTTAATGAGCCTAGAATAATGTTTCCAACCACTAGCCATTTCCTTTTTGCTTTTAAAGCCACAAATATGTCTAAGTTGACCATCTGTCTCAAGCAAACCATATTCAAGGGGAATAATAAAGCTTGAGTATAAGGAATTTACCCACTTGAATGAGAGAATGGATGGTGGTGGCTTGGGGAGAGGTATCTCCAATGTGCTTGCAAGCTCTACTCCCTTGTTTGCTTCCTTGTCAATCTCCACCTCTTCATAAACTTCTTCATTTTCAATCCTTTGTTCATCAACTTTCTCTAACTCTTCAACATCACTCAAGTCATAAATGGGAGGTTGAGAGAAATCTACCTCCACATCACTTTTAAATTCATTGGGAGAAGGTTCTTCAAATTCAAAGGATTCTTCACCAAGAAGATTGGGTGCATGATCTTCATCACCAAGGAACTCAATTCTTGCTTCATTCTCTCCAAGTCTTCATATAGAATATGCCTTGGAGGTTGTGCACATTCCTCCTCAACATCAAATTTACTCTTCTTGGAGGGATTTTCTTTGATTTTAGCTTCCCATGGAAGTTCCGCATCTCCTAAATCTTCAACCATTTCTTCCTCTTCTTCAATGGTCATAGGTTCCTCCAATTGTTCTAACACAAAGTAGCCTTCCTCTCTTTCCACCGGAGTTTCCAATCTCTCCTTCGTGCTATGCTCTTCTTGAGCCATGGGAGTTCCTTGAGTGTCCAAAAGTTGGGATGCTAACCGGTTTACCACCGCATCCAAGGCGGTCATGAATTGTTGCACATCCCTTGTCATCTCCTCATGTCCTTGAAGAAGAACACCAAGGGTTCCATCCATTAGAGGTTGGAGTGGATAAGAAGGTTCATTGTCTTGGAGAAAGGGTTCATTATAGGAAGGTGGTTCTTCTTGGTGAGGTGGTGGTGTGTATTGAAGTGGTTCTTGGGAGTAGTAATCTTGGAATTGTGGTTTCATGTATGGCTCATATGGTTTAAAAGGAGGTTGGTATGGTGGGTAAGGATCATGGTCATATGGAGGTGTTTTCTTCACTCCTTTGATCCATTCCTAGCCTTTTCAATCTGAAATCACTAACAAATATATCAAGGCATCTTATGGAATCAAAGGTGAATGAAAACCATCAAATTAAGGGTCTAAAAGCATGTTTTCACATCTAGGTACAAATAAGGAGACAATCACAAAACCATGCTATTTCATTGAATACATGTGGGTAAAAGGTGATAAAATCCCTTAAAATCAATACAAGATAAACCGTCAAAATAGGGTTTGTCAACCTCCCCACACTTAAACCAAGCATGTCCTCATGCTTAAACCAAGAATGAAGTAAAGGGCATGGCATTTATTTAATGGGAACTAACTAAGTGCAATCTACCTAAATGCAACTATCTAAATGAATACAATTGCTTGGTCGAAATAAATTAATTCCCAAGAAGCATATATGCACAAGGGCTAAGGACTAGCAAGTCTAATCCACAATTGAATTGAGCTATTAAATATTTTCACAAACTCGCATGAAAGGAGATGATCATAGGTGGAGACATGTAATCGAGCATCGAACCCTCACCGGATGTGTTTGCACTCTATTCGCTCAAGTGTTTAGGGTTGATTCACTCAATTCTCTCCTAATCATGCTTTCTAAGATTTGTTCTTCTTCTAACAATCAACAAATATTTCATGCATGCATACATATATCATGAGGTCTTTTCATAGGTTGTAATGGGGTTAGGGTCAAGGTAGGATGCATATTTGGTCAAGTGAGCTTAAAATTTGAATCTTTGATAAACTTAGACTTCCCACCTAACCTATGACATCCTATACAATTAAGTTCTAACCTAACTACCCATTTTCTCACTTTTTCACATACTCATGCATTTTCTTTTTCATTTCACAACACTTATGCATTGATCTTATTGAGCTTCACTTTGGGGCATTTTGTCCCCTTTTTATTATTTTTATTCTTTTTTTTTCTTTCTTTTTCTATTTTTTTCTTTTCTTTTCCATATTGTTTTTCTTTTTCACTTTTATTTCTTTTTCTTTTGTTTTTCTTATTTTTTTTTCTTTTTATATACAAGAACCTCAATGCATAAGGTTTTACATTTGATCAATACATGAGTATGTACCCAATTCCCAATATTTCCAATAACATTACAAAACTACCCTTTTATTTATCCAATGTCCCAAGGTTCCCACACTTGAATGATACTCACACACACTAGTCTAAGCTAATCAAAGATCCAAATTAAGGACATTTATTGTTTTTCGCTTTAAGGCTAGTAATGTGCTAAATTAAAGAATAAATGGGTTAAGCGTAGGCTTAAATTTGGCTAACAAAGGAAGATAAAAGGTAAGGCCATTTGGGTAAGTGAGCTAATGAAATGATGGCCTCAATCATATAAATACATGAATACACAAAATAATGGACATAAAGAATCAAACAAATCAAAGATTACAATCATAGAAAAAGACTAATGCACATAAGAAGGAAAAATAAGTGGTTATAAGATGTAACCACACCGTTAGGCTCAAATCTCACAAGCTTGTATTCTTAGCTCATAAATCATGTTCCACAAAATATATAATTCAAGCAAGTTCTATGAAAAGTTTTCCACTCAAATCAATTGGTGCCCTATAGATAGAAATCCTTGGAAAATTTCATTATTTTGACTAAGCTTATTGTGTATATATATGCAAAAATAAGAAAATGTAACAAAAATCCAAAAAACCTAAAATGAAATGCAAAAGTGTTGGGATTAGAAATTTGTCACCCAAAATCGCCGACCGGTCGGACGACCTCCCCACACTTAAAAGTTTGCACCGTCCTCGGTGCACTCAAAGATGAGCAAGGGGGTACGGCGACTCTCCGGATTGCTATGTATTCTTTCTTCCGCTTCCATGGTTGCTTGTGGTGCATTCATTATGAAAAACAAAAATATAACACCATAAGATGAGAAGATATAAAAGCAAGGAAGCA
>NC_029787.2:1191262-1208581 GCF_000816755.2 Arachis ipaensis | reverse complement strand
CATTAAGAAATATTAGGTGTGTGAATTCTAAATTGCGCGGTTTAGAATACACATTAGCATAAAAGCTATGTCACAAAAGAAGCATGCACTTCACTTATCCTAGTGTGCTTGAGATGCTTTAAGTAAGCTTGTAAGGTAAGACAAGCATTAGAGAAGCATGAAAGCATTCAAGTCAAACATATGGATGGATATAATCATGAACACAATGCATTAAGGTAAATGCACAACATCATCCATCAAGAGGTTGCCTAATCGAGGGAAAAGGATCCAAATCACATGGTGGCTAGCTACAACATGCAATTCAAAAGAGTTATAAGCTCGAAGACAATTCTCATCACTTGGTATTTTTCAAAAGGTAAGCATGAAGAACTCAAACCAAGTAACAAAATATAACCTCAATCATAGAATCCAACAAAGGTTATAAACATAATGATGTTAAGAAAACATCCCATTTTACTACTCAGCAGCAATTAATGGTAAGCAAGAATAACAATCCAACACTTACAATGAAAAAAAAATGAAATGGAAACTAACTAAAACTAACTATCAACTAAATGACTAACTAATTAGGTAACTAAAATAAATGGTTATCAATGGTGTTTGGAGGTGTTGGATGAGTGGTAGAAGGAGGGAAGAAGAAAGGAGAAGGAAAGAAATGGAAAGAGGAAAAGAAAAGAAGTGGATGGAAGAAAGGGCATCCACGCGTACGCACGCATGGCGCGCGCGCGTCGTTGGCTTATTTCGAGAGTGGCGCGTACGCGTCATGTGCGCGTGTGCGCAAGTGGGGTTTGTGCCAGAGGCACAACGTTGGCGCGGCGCAGGAACAACTCTCTAGAAAATGTATGGAGGTTGGAACTTCTCAATCCACGCGTACGCATGCATGGCACGCGCGTGTGGATGGTCGAAAATGCTGGAAGTGCGCGTACGCGCTATGTACGCGTACGCGTGGATGGTGCTCTGTTTTTCAAAAAAATTTTTCTATGTTTTTGCACCAATCCAAGCATTCCAAACCTCCAAACAGCTACCAAAACACCATAAAACTTTATTTAACATACTTAAACTACCAAACATACTCAACTAACTAAACAAAACATGAAATTAAACTAATTCTATCAATATGTACAAAAGAGAAAATGAAAGGATTTTACCATGGTGGGTTGTCTCCCACCTAGCACTTTTGTTTATTGTCCTTAAGTTGGACTTATGGGGAGCTCCTCATCAAGGTGGCTTGTGCTTGTATTCATCTTGGAACTCCCACCAATGCTTGGTTCTCCATTGTGCCCCAAGATTCTTCATGGATTGAGCCAAGTCTTGATGGAGTTCTTCACAAGCTTGGGGCTCCCAAAGTTGATCCTCTTCTTGTAATCCGGGATCCCACACTTTATTTTCACACCCATCTTGAAGTTGATCATCATTATTAATCCATCCGGGTGGTGAATAAGATGAATTCTCTATGAAATGCCCAACAATCCTCCTAGACCCATCTATTTGAGCACTACTCCAACCTTTATATCTCATGTTTGATGCATCAACCATAATGAGCCTTGATTTGCAACGCCAACCACAAAACCTTTTTCGTTTACGCTTCATCCCACAAAGCTCCCTAAGTTGGCCATCCGTTTCAAGCAAACCATATTCAAGTGGGATAATAAAGCTAATAGAAATAAATTTCACCCACTCAAATGAAGGAGTAGATGGCAACCTAGGCAAAGACAACTCCAAGAGTTTTGATAAAGCGTATTCAATTCCCATCCTCCTTTTTCTAAGGATTTCCACCTCTTCACAAGACTTCTCAATTATAATCCTTTGTTTAACAATTTTATATAAACATTTTCTCCTACTCAAGTCATAAATGGGAGGGTAAGAAAAATTTACCTCCACATTGCTTTCCATCTTGTTGGGAGAAGGTTCTTCATGCTCAAAGGATTCTTCACCACTAAGGTTTGATGCTTGATCTTCATTGCCATGGGAACTCAATTCTTGCTCTATCCCATCCAAGTCTTCATATGGAATATGCCTTGGAAGGTGTGCAATTTCCTCCCTAGCATCAATTTCAATCATCTTGGAGGGATTTTCTTCAACGCTATGTTCCCATGGAAGCTCCGCATCTCCTAAGTCCTCTACCACTTCTTCCTTGTCTTCAACAATTAAAGCTTCCTCCAATTGTTCCAATACAAAGCAACTTCCCTCATTTCTCACCGGAGTTTCCAATCTCTCCTTCATGCTATGTTCTTCATTTGATTCTCCACATGTAGCCATGGGAGTTCCTTGAGTGTTCAAGCATTGGGAGGCTAATTGATTTGTTACCGTATCCAAGGCGGTCATGAAATTTTGCACATCCCTCTTCATCTCTTCTTGCCATTGAACAAGAACACCAAGGGTTTCATCCATTAGAGATTGGGGTGGGTGGAAGGGTTCATCATTTTGGGGAAAGGGTTCATAATAGGAAGGTGGTTCTTCTTGGTAGAATTGTGGTGGTTCTATGTTTTCTATTCTTTCCACTTGTTGCACAACACACTCCATGGTTGCTTGAAATTGATCCAATGCTTCCTTGAGATGATCCCTTGACTCTTGTTCCTCTTGGATAATATGATTAGGATCATGTGACTCTTGGATCAATGGATATGAGTATTCTTCCATGGGAGGTTGTGGTGGAAAGTAGTATTCATCTTGTGGTTGAAAATTTTCATATATTGGAGGTGGTTCATCTTGGTAATAATGTGGAGGAGGTGGCTCTTGAAAATGTTGATGTTGGCGTGGTGGTGGCTCTATATGTGGTTCATATGGCTCATATGGTTGTTGGTAGGATGGATATGGATTAGGGTCATATGAAGATGGTTGGTAAGAAGGGGCTTGTGAGTATGGTTGGGAGTTATGTTGAGGGTATGAATCATAGGCATATGGTGGTGGTTCTTGAAAGTCACAAGGTGATTCACCATAACCATTGGATTGATATGCATCATAGAATGGCTCTTCTTCATAGTGCATTGGTGGGGGTTGTTGCCATGAGGATTGATCATATGCGTAGCAACAAAGAATTGAGAGGTAGAAGTGGAAGAAAGCAAAGATTAAAACCTAGATCTAAGAACTAAACCTAATCCTAATCCTAATTCTAGAGAGAAGTGAGAGCTTCTCTCTCTAGAAACTACTTCTAAACTAATCCTAATGAGTGTGAATGATTGGAATTCTCCCTTGCTCTTCAATCCTTGGCTTTAAATAGCATCTTTGGCGCCAAAGTTGGTTGGGATTGGGCCCCACAACCCTTGAGAATTCATTGGCCACGTTTCTTTTAAAAAAATCATAAACCAACACCGACGCGTACGCGCACATCACGCGTACGCGTCCATGGGGTAATTCGCAAGGTGTGCAAGCGCCAGGTGCGCGCGCGCGTCCATGGGCGAGTTCAACTTGTTTGACTTTCCATGATTTCTTCACTTTGCATGCTTTCCTCTTCACTCCTTTGATCCATTCCTAGCCTTTTCAATCTGAAATCACTAACAAATATATCAAGACATCTTATGGAATCAAAGGTGAATGAAAACCATCAAATTAAGGGTCTAAAAGCATGTTTTCACATCTAGGTACAAATAAGGAGACAACCACAAAACCATGCTATTTCATTGAATACATTTGGGTAAAAGGTGATAAAATCCCTTAAAATCAATACAAGATAAACCGTCAAAATAGGGTTTGTCAACGACACGGCCGCGTGGGGCATGCGGTCGCGTGGAGGGAATTGCGTGTTCAGCGCCAGTCCAGCACCACTCTAGCACAACTTTCAGCTGTGCACCTGTTTTACGTCGAAAATCAGGGCACGCGGCCGCATGGGTCACGCGGTCGCGTGGAAGGCCATTACGCCCATACGACGCGGACGCATCGGCGACGCGGTCGCGTGGGACGAATTGTGCCATTAGCACGCCTCTAGCCACGCTCCAGCGTGACTCTCTGTTCATTTTTATTTTTCTCTTCTCCCCTTGCGACGCGGACGCGTCGCTGATGCGGTCGCGTCGCGTAGCTTTTTTTTTTTTTTTTTTAGCCTGAGGTGTTCGGTTCATGTGATAAAATAGCTGCATGATCAGAAAATTAGTAAGAACTTAATAAAAATCAACTAAGTAAAAACTACTACTACGAAAAATAACTAAGAATGAAAAAGAACGATCATACCACGGTGGGTTGTCTCCCACCAAGCACTTTTAGTTAAAGTTCTTAAGTTGGACATGTTGTGAGCTTCTTGTCATGGTGGCTTGTGCTTGTACTGATCCAGGAATCTCCACCACTGTTTGTTAATCCAATGGCCACTGGGATCCCAAACTAGGCGCATAACGCCTTTAAGCAAGTGACAGGGCCCCAAGAGTGTTGATTGTGAGAATGAATTTCAGGGTCCCAAACCTTGCTTTTACACCCGTCTTCTTGTGTATCACCATTGTTCCCACCGGGTGGCAAGCAATCTGAATTCTCACATAGACATCCAAACAACCTTCTAGACCCATTCAATTGAGCTCTACACCAATCCTTACACTTCAATTCGGAGCATGCAACCATGTTGAACCTTGCTTGACAACTCTTACCACTAACCATCTTCCTCTTGCTCTTAATGCCACAAAGAGCTCTAAGTTGATCATCCGTCTCCAGTAGTCCATATTCAAGTAAGAAAGTAAAGGTTAAGGGTAGAAATTTTACCCACTTGAATGTTGTATTGGATGGTGATGGCTTTGGGAGAGGTCTTGCAAGCTCCACTCCCTTGTGTTCTTCTTTGAATTCTACCACCTCTTTGCAAGCTTCCTCAATTTCAACCTCTTCCTCTTGGTAGCTTTCTTCTAATTCAATCTCTTTTTCATTACTTACCAAGGACATTGGAGGTTGTGCATCTTCCTCTTCTTCTAATTGCTTGCTTATTTGGCCCATTTGCACCTCCAAGTTTCTAATGGAGGCTCTGGTTTCCTGCATAAAACTCATCATCATCTCCCAATTAGGATCTTCTTGGGATTTAGAGTTTGCCTCTTGAAGAAGATTTTGGGTGTTGATAGCTGGGACTTGCATGCCACCCATCTGTTGAGTAAGTAGATTTAATTGCTGAGTCATAAGCTTGTTCTGGGTAAGAATAGCATTCAGAGTTTCTACTTCCATAACACCCTCCTTCTGAGAAGCCTCAATATCTGATGGTGGCTCTTGATATGGGTAGAAAGATGATGGTTCTTGGTAGTTGGAAAAACTTGGAGCACTGAAGTTTCTTTGGTTTTGGCTTTGCCAACCAAAATTTGGAACGTAAAGGAAAAGAAAAAAAATTGACGTAAAATAATAATAAAAAATTATGGTAAAAATTTTTTTTTTCTTTCGAAAATTTAAAGCAAATTTTTTTTATAAAATTAAAAATAATTTTTTTTTTGAAAATATTTAAAACAAAATTTTTAAATAAAATTAAAACTAAAATCCTAATCTAAGCAATCAAACAACTAATAGTTGTTAATTACAATCAATCCCCGGCAACGGCGCCAAAAACTTGATGCGGTATTTTACAACCACACTTACTAACCGACAAGTGCACCGGGTCGTACCAAGTAATACCTTACGTGAGTAAGGGTCGATCCCACGATGATTGATGGACTAAGCAACAATAGTGTTTGATAGGCTTAGTTAGACAAACAAAAATTGATGTTTGAGATGCAGCATAAAAGAGATTAAACAATATAAAAAGATATTGAAGATAGAGGGTGATGATCGAATCCTAGTTTATATGCCACAAAAATCCTAATTATTCAAAGATAAAGGGATTATATGTCACGTATTCCGTTAAATACAAACAATTAGAAATTCAGGATAATATGTTTTCAAGCTATTGTTCAAGTAAAGAGCTTTTCCAAGTTTTACAAGAATTCAAATAGAACATGGGTCATACTTCCGTTCCACCCAAATTTATAAAATAAAGAACGAAAACAATTATTGAAATATAAATCAAAACATGAATTAAAATAGAAAAATGATATTATTAATCCATACAATAGACAGAGCTCCTAACCTTAACAGTGGAGGTTTAGTTGCTCATGGAAAAGAGAAAACAAGGATTCAGGTAAAAATGTACCGGGGGTCCTTTTTTCTGATGGCATTAGATCCCTTTTTATAACTAATCCTAATAAATTTTAAAATCTAATATTTAAAATTAAACTTAAAATAATATCTTTTCCTAATTTAAGATTTGAATTTAAATTCGAATTAATTAACAAGTATTCAACTGATGGGTGGGGACCACTTGATTTGTCCATTCTGCAGCTTCTAATCTGTGATTTCTGGGCTAAGAACTAGGTTAAAACGGCCCAGAAATCGACCCCAGCGTTTTTCTATATTTTCTGCACGTGGCGCATGTGACACATTCACGTCATTTGTGCAGATTCCAGTCCACGCGATCGCGTCAGGCACGCGATCGCGTCATTGCGATTTTCTCCATTCCGCGCGGTCGCGTGAGCCATGCGTCCGCGTCGGTATTCGCTGGTCATCTCCTTGGCTTCTTCTCTTTCTCTGCAGAAACTCCATCAAATTCCGCCAAATGCTACCTAAAATAAACAGTATTGTACAAAACTCAAAATAGCATCCATAGTGGCTAAAATATAATTAATTCTTAATTAAACTCAATAAATTAGATGCAAATTCACTAGGAAAAGATAGACAAGATGCTCACGCATCACCGATGCGCCGAGAAAACGGGATAATGCCGTCAGCCTTCCCGCCAATCGTTGGACGTCTTTGATACAACCCGGGCTCTTCATCTGGAGAATCGCTTGACACTTCTCAGGGTTGGCTTCTACTCCTCTTTGGGTGATCATGAATCCCAAAAACTTCCCAGCCTCTATGGCAAAGGCGCATTTGAGTGGGTTAAGCCTCATGCCGTGTTGCCGGAGGGACACGAACACGCCCCCTAGGTCGCTTAGGAGATCGTCGGGCCGTGTGGTTTTCGCGAGGATGTCATCCACGTAGACTTCTACTGTCTTGCCTATGAGCTCGCTGAATATCTTGTTCATCAGTCTCTGGTACGTGGCGCCAGCGTTTTTCAGACCAAATGGCATCACCTTGTAGCAATAGATCCCTCCTGGCGTTATGAAAGCCGTTTTGTCCTCGTCGGGTCGGTGCATCGGTATCTGATTGTACCCGGAGTAGGCGTCCATGAAGCTCAGATACCGGTACCCCGCGGCCGCGTCGACGAGTGCGTCAATGTTGGGAAGGGGATAGCAGTCCTTGGGACATGTCTTGTTGAGGTCGGAATAGTCTACACACATTCTCCACCTCCCATTGTGCTTTTTCACCAAGACCACGTTCGACAGCCAAGTCGAGTAGTCCAGTTCTCGGATGAACCCTGCTTCAAGGAGGCTGGCCGTCTGCCTGGCCACCTCCTCTGCCCTTTCCTGTGACATCTTCCTTCTTCTCTGGGCCACTGGCTTAGCTTCCGCCTTGACGGCCAAATAGTGTGACATGAGTTGGGGATCTATCCCTGGCATGTCGGCTGGCGTCCCAGCGAAGAGGTCGGCATTGGCTCTGATCATCTCCATCAAAGGTTCTTTTAACTCATGGGGGAGATTTCTGTTTATGAACGTGAACTTCTCCTCCCCATTACCGACCCTAATTTTTTCCAAGTCCCCTTCTGGCTCGGGTCTGGGCTTGTCATCTATTCTGGCATCCAGGTCGGCAAGGAAAACCCCCGATGCTTCTTTGGACTTTTTCCTGAGAGAGAGGCTGGCGTGGTCGCAAGCGACTGCCGTTTTCAAGTCTCCTGGTTGGACCCCATCACGAACTTCCTGGAACATGGCAAGTTACCTGATGACGAGAGAGCAACCAAAACGCTGAGAAGGGAGGCAGCCAGATATGCAATCATACAAGGGCAACTGTTCAGAAAGGGGCTCAGCCAACCCCTATTGAAGTGCTTGCACCCCGACCAGACGGACTATGTACTTAGAGAAGTCCACGAGGGATGCTGCGGCCACCATATCGGGGGCAAAGCCCTAGCGAGGAAGCTCATCCGAGCTGGGTATTACTGGCCGTCAATGATGAGAGACTCCAAAGAATTCGTTAGAAAATGCGTAAAGTGTCAAGAAAACGCCAACTTCCACAAAGCGCCGGCTTCCGAGTTGAGTCTACTGACGTCTACACGACCTTTTGCTGAGTGGGGAGTAGACCTCTTAGGACCTTTCCCGGTTGGCCCGGGACAACTCAAATATCTCATAGTCGCCATCGACTACTACACCAAATGGATAGAGGCTGAGCCACTAGCCAGCATATCCTCCTCCAATTGCAGAAAGTTCATGTGGAGACAGGTGATAACCCGTTTCGGTATCCCGGAGGTTGTCATTTCGGATAATGGGACGCAATTCACTGACAAGAAGTTCACGGAATTCCTCACCGACCTGGGGATAAAACAAAAGTTTTCCTCAGTGGAACATCCGCAGACAAACGGACAAGTGGAGTCCGCAAACAAAGTCATCCTACTTGGCCTCAAGAAGCGCTTAGACAACAAGAAAGGCGCATGGGCCGACGAGCTCGCTTCGGTCCTCTGGTCCTACCGAACAACCGAGCAAAGCTCCACGGGGGAAACCCCTTTTCGCCTAACGTACGGGGTCGACGCGGTGATACCCGTCAAAATCGGCGAACCGAGTCCACGACTACTTCTCGCAGGAGTAGACGAAGCGGTGGAAAAGGACCTGGTTGAAGAGACCAGAGAAATGGCCCACTTGTCAGAAACAGCACTGAAACAAAGAATAGCTCTGCGCTACAACACTAAAGTCCTCAGGAGGGAATTTGAGGAAAGAGACCTCGTCCTGCGACGCAATGACATTGGTTTACCGACCCCGGGAGAAGGAAAGCTGTCGGCGAACTGGGAAGGTCCTTACAGGATCAAAGAAGTGCTCGGCAAAGGCGCCTACAAGCTTGAAAGACTCGACGGCAAGGAAATCCCAAGAACATGGAATGCAGGTAACCTAAGGAGGTTCTATTCGTAACTTGGGCACACCGACCAAGCGGCCTAACGGGCCAATAGATGCTTACTCTATCCGCATGTAAATTTTTAGCTATTCGTTTTTGCTATTCGTCTTTATCAAGTACTTGCCATGTTAACAAATTTGTTTGGCTAACGACTAATTTTCATTTGTCTAAATTCTATCTACTACTCCCCAACACGTATTCCACACGGTCGCGTTCTTCAATGGCAACCCGGGACTGATCACCCCGGGAGCCAGATGGATCATAGCCATGACTAGCGGCCGCGATAACATGACCAAAATGGTCCAAACTGTTACCAACATAAAACGGTGAAACAGACACAAACGATAAGTCCAAACTAGAAAAACGGTAACAAAACATAAGATGCTACTAAACAAAACGAGACGAAGCGATAAAAACTAGCCGACTAGGCGACCCATAAGATAAGTTTTCACAAGTATTCACAACAAAATCACAAAACCTAGGCAAAGACAGAAAAGTAAAACAAGTCATTTCTTCGGCAGGTCAAGGATCTTGCCATCTTTGATCGTCTTAAAGACCCCAATCGCGGACGTATCGAAATCGGGAGCCACGATCTTCACCTGAGCTTTGAGGGCCTCCTTAGTCATGAAGATCACGTTCTTTCCTTGGTCTTTGGCCGCCTTATGATTCCTCTTCAGAACTTCGATTTTGTCCTGAGCAGCTTTGGCCGAGGAAATGGCCTGGTCACGCTCCTTCTCTGCAGCAACCACCCGACCTTGTGCGGCATTAAGCTGACTCTCCAGTGTCATCTCCCGCTCGGTCAAACGGGTGACGGTGGCATCGGAGGCCTTCATTTTTTCCTCAAAGGACATGGCCCTCTCCTCGGCGTCCTTGCGCCCCTTCTCCGCCAAAGACATCTGTTCTTGAAGTTTCTCAACCTGGACTTTAAACTCGTTGTTGGCCTTAGCAGCAGTCTCAAGTTTCCTTCGCAATGCCTGCATGCCCGACAACTCGAACTCTGCCTTCCGGGCTATCACCGCTCCGCGAAGAAGGGTACGATACATCCATCTCGCTTGGCTCGCAAGCTCGCCACCGAGAAAGTGGTCCTCCGTGCCAGGAATTAGCTGACTATCGATGAAGGCACCGGCATCAAAGTTCCTCTCCATGACGGTAAGAGCCCCTTTCGGGCTGGAAGAAGCCCTCTGCCTCTTGGGAGTGCGAACGAGTTGGAAGTCATCATTTTCTTGCGGGGTGGAGAACGACTGCCCAACACCGGCCGTCTCCTCGGGAACAGGAGAAGCCTGCGCACTGGCCGAATTCTTACCGGACATTGCGGCGTCATGAGGAGAGGACATGGCCTGGTCCTTCCCCTCCTCGGCAGGACCTTCCGACTTCCCGTCGACATTCTCATCCGCCTTCTCCTCGTCGCTGTCTTCCAAAAAGGTCTTCACCAAATCTTCCAGCCCTGTCACTGAGGCAGACATCTCCACTGCGACAAAGAAATAAGTGTGTCAGTCGGGAAGCCGGTAAAAACAGATTAAAAGACAACCAACACAGAATCACAAAGGCAAAACAGTTCACAAATATAACTTCGGGTGACCTCCCGATCACCCATAAGAAGGTGGGGATTCACGTGATTTTTTCCGAAAATTGCGAATAACACGTCGGCAATCCTCTTATCCTCGGGGGACATCCCCTTGTAGGTCACCTTGATGAAAGTATTGGACCCCGCCCCAAAGCTCCAATACGTCGGGATGAGACGTTCTCCCTCTAGCGACAACCAAAAAGGATGACGGCCTTTGACGGGACGAACTTTGAAATACTTGTCCTTGAACCCATGATAAGAGTCCTCGAATAGGCCAAATATCCTCCGACCTTGAGCAGACCGGAAAGATAGGAACCCTTTTCTCGCCTTCCCTTGTTTGGAGGGGTTGGTAAGGTTGAAGAAGAAGAGGAAGACATCCACTGACGCCGGCAGCTCGAGATATTCACAAACCATCTCGAAACAGCGGATGAAAGCCCAGCTGTTTGGATGAAGCTGCGACGGCGACACGGAGATCTGATTAAGAAGCGACATCTGGAAGTCGAAAAATGGTATACGAACACCCACCTGGGTGAACATGGCTTTATAAAACCAGCACCAGTCGGCAACCCGGGGGGAGTGGAAATTGATCTCGTACAGCCGCTCGTGGGGAGCAGGAACGAAAACGTCATAATTGACCTCCTCGTCTGTCCCGCCACAGAGATACTCGACTTGTCGGAATTCCATCAACTCCCTCTCGTCCATCTGATTTGGCGAGTCCTTAACATCAGAGGTCACCCAGGCGTAGGGGTCGTAATGCGCGGAAGAAGAAGCCCGGGAAACAATGCGAGGCATACCTACAGTGGGGGGTACCACTTCGTTAGTCTATGAGGTCGGGAGTCCAGAAAATTTCACAAACTATGCCCATCCTACTCAACAGGTAAAATCAAATACGGCTAGAAACTACCATCATACAAACCACCTAGAAGCCTACCCTGGAATGGTACCCCTCTCCTAGCGCACCTACTTGACACTAAAAAGCTATGCATCAACGAAAATCAAGCAGACACAAGCAGCAAACATACAACAGTAAAGGGCAGGAAGACAAGGATCGAGAATTACCTGGATTGGTTGCAGGAACTTGGGAGAGAAGGAAGAAACACAGGAACGCTCGAACGGAGTTTTGGATATCAGGGAGTGAAGATGAAAGTAGCAAGAATGGGAGAGAGAGAAAGAAGGAACTGTTTAAAAAACCGCTACACAAAGCGCGAAAGGACCAGGGGCATAATGGTCTTTGCTCATGGAGTTTTACAACCCATTATGAGCATTTAATGCCCGACGCGAAGAACGAAGCGACGAACGGTCGCTTCAACAACCAAGAGACACGCGCGCAGAAGGCACGTCCCTCCCACGGGCGGCCGACCTGACGACGACGCATGGAACAAGAAGCAACACGCCACTGATAGCTCTCACGACTATTACTGGCGCGTGGGGGCACTGTTACGGCCTGGCCCAAACCCCTTACGGGCTGGCCCGGCCCGAGTATCACCCGACCCAAACGGTCGAGTGAGACGCCCCGCAACCGACCCGGACACGCGTCTCTGACAGCTCATCCACCGCTGTGAGTAGGACGCCCCAAAGAAAGTGGGTCTGTCCTTGCTGGGCCCACCTCTGACACAGTATATAAGGGGAAGGTTTTACCCTTCCCCCGAGGTACGTCACATATCACACCACCCTTTTTCGCCTGCACATTCACTGACAAGAGCATCGGAGTGTCTTTGCAGGTGACACCCCCCTTTTTTCCACACGAAGTACTCGGGGCCTCGTGTACACCTGCCCGGCAGTCCAGGATCAGACGTGACCCCACCACTCATCAAGGTCTCAACCCGACCCGTCCGATACACGACCTACCGAACATAAAATATGCTCATCCCTCGTGGTTATGATTATTCTACTCCCTTCACAGAGTAATTTAGGTTTGATAGCCAATTCTTCTAATTGTTTTAGGTGATCAACATTGTCCAACACAACAAGCACCTTTATACTGTGTAGCCTATTTGTTATAATCCCAGATATCTCGGAAGGACTGTAAGTATCTAAATTTTTTTCGTCCAGAGCTTGACGAAGAATTTGTTTTTGTATGGCCATAGCACCACCATCCATGTAAATTTTGCACACGTTCTCAACAAAACAAGAAGCATCAAATTGATAAGAGATTCTATCATATAAGGCAGTAGCATGAGTTGTCTTTGCTATACCGTCGATTTCCATAATCCTAAAATTCGAAAGCTCAAGTCAATTTTGAAAAGCTCTATTTTAGGTGTTTTTAAAATATTTCCATTTTTTAAAAACTGTAAACATAATAAAGACATGCTTTTTTTGATTTATCTAACACAAAATAAGGAGCTTGAGCTTTTAAAAAGTACAAACACCTCTTTGAAAAATTTTATCACACCAAGTCTTAGAAGAATTAAAATATTAAAAATATAATTATTAATATATTTTTTATTAATTTAATTTTTTTAAAACAAAATTATAATATGACATTAACAGATTACAATTAAATAGGCAGGATAGAAACTACTATCACATTATATCCTTAAAATTTTTGAATTTATCAATTAACAAATATTATTATACAAAATAAAAAAAATGTCCACAAACCTAAAATATTTGTTTTTTGATATTTATATAAATATATTTTGGACTATTTAGAGTGACCAAAATTTACATAAACAGAACTAAAAACAAAGAAACAAAAAGGGATGAACTAATTAAATTAAATCTCTATTCTTTGAGACGCTAAAATGAATGAGAGGTAGCATCAATGGAATTCATATTCAAATACTCTCCATTTTGTGTGTTAAGATCAGAAAAGCAGAATCTGATGCCCCCTTCCCTCTTATGACTCTCATCAACTTCTTCACTTAAAACAATAGCTACTTTTCTCCAATTACATCAGATTCTCAACATTAAATATAACATCACTAAGCATATCAATGTTGAAGGGAAAACAATGGCAACTATTATTGCTGCCACTTGTGTGTTTTTGACATCTGAATTTTCTCACTAGAAGATTCTGTGCAAGAGACCAATAATGTAAGTATTTAGTAGCAGATTCACCTTGTACATGATATTACTTTCCTTTATATACTTTTAACAATTTCATCAGGTTGATATTGTCTATATTTAGATTCAAAGATAAAATCATTGATGGCCATAGTAAAATTAGATGTTATACCTTTTTTAGAAGCCTGTTCTATGTGATGATGGTAAGAATCCATCAGATTTCCATTCTTGAGTCAGAACCATCAAAGTTTGAATATATCTCCGGTTGGCTGGTCCTAAAAGACAAAGTACCGTTCTACATGGCAATGCAGAATTTGAATATATTTTATTTTTATTATTAAAAGTTAACAAATACACTAAATAAATAAAAACAAATCTTTTTTTATTGAGAAAATATTTTTTTATAGATTTTAACAATTTGATGAAGTTAATATTTTTTATGTTTAATTCAAAGATAAAATCTTTGATGGTCACTTGACCATAGTTAAATAAAATCAAAACAGAATAACGAATATAATTGTAATAAGATATTATGAAAATTAACTAATTAAGAAATAAATTATGAGAAAGTCTAGAGATCAGTAATTTTTGTGTTTTGTGTTTTGTGGCGAGCACTTAATCATTAAAAAAAAGTGAATAATCTCTCATTATTAAATGTAATCTCACACCATTAAAAACACTATTGATGGCCATTGTCTCCTAGCACTCCTCATAAAGTGTTGCGAGGAAGGACAAGGCTGTCACAACCACCGAGGGGTGGCCGGAACTGCTCTGCTGTACCACCACAAAACCACCGCCTATCCTTCTGGACGAGCTCATAGAGGAAATCCTGCTGAGGATTCCGGCAAGGTCTCTTGTTCGATTAAGGAACAGCGTCTGCAGTTCATTCAGAACCCTAATTTCCAGCTCCCAATTTGCCAAGGACCACCTTCGACGTTCAATGGCGGTGGATCTAGCCTTGACCCACCCGCGTATTGCCTATTATAGCTCCTGGCACAAATACTACCTCACAATCGGAGTTTTCTCCGTCCGATCTGTCTTCGAGAACCGTCCCCATGAACCCACCAAAGTAGTTGCCTATGTGGGACGACGCCACCTTTGGCTCTTGTAATGGATTGCTGTGCTTGCACGATAAAGAGCGTGCCATGCTGTGGAACCCCTGCACCGGATTCACATCTCAGCCGCTTGAAATTGGAGGTTTATTCCACGTCTGTGGATTCGGTTATGATCATGTGAACGACAAGTATAAGCTTTTCATCATTGTGGAAAAGAAATTAGGTGAATCTTTCACCAGAATTTTCACACTCGGCCCAAAATGTACCTGGAGAACAATTCAGGATTTCCCATATAGACCACATGACCCCAATAACAAGGCTATTCTGTTGGCTCCGGTAGGGCTTTTTGTAAGTGGCACTGGCACCCTTAATTGGCTTCTTTGCAGCAGTCGTACTAGTTTTGTCGCAGTTCTTTCCCTTGACTTGGTGAAAGAGACTTATAGTCAGATTTCCCTTCCCAGTAGGGATTCAGATGATGCTCTCAGTGTGTTTCCCCAACTGGCTACCTTGAGGGGTTGTCTTGCTGTTTCTTATGAGACTAAGAAAACTCATTCGACTCTCTGGATGATGAAGGAGTATGGAGTTCCTCAATCTTGGACTAAACTGGCCATAATCCCCCACCACCCACTACTCGTTAATCCTCCTAGAAATTATGCATTAGAGCCTATGTACATGTTGAAAAATGATGTTCTACTGGTGATGTCTCCTAGTGGCAAGTTTGTTTTGTGTAACTTAAATGATGGCACCATAGATTTTCCTAATATTGACAGCTCCGGTGATGGCATGACCCAACTCCGTCCTTTGTCTCGGGGTGCAGGCGGAAGGACCTTTCACATCTATCATGAAAGCTTAGTTTCACCCTCGCACTTTGGTCTTCCAACTTGCTCATCTCAAATGCGGTTATTTAAGCCAGGCCTATTCATTTGGTGAAGAATTTCCTACCTTGTCTCTTGAATCCATAACTTTATTATCATTAATGTGGGTCCTTGTTTTTTTGTATTTTTTTTTTTATAGACTGATAGACTCTGGCTTCGATTTAGTTAGAATATGTTGTTAAGACCACACAGAATAGATAAGTCCCCAGCTGTTCTCAGTTTGCCTCCTTTGCTGCCAGAATGCCTCCCTTTGCAGGATTGTTCTAATCTCTTGTGGTTGGTATAGCAGCAATTCTGATTCTAAAAGGAGGCAACCACATTAGCTTTTAGACCATTTCATAAAGGAGGCCTCTTCTTACGCAATTGTTGATCTTAGTGACGCTGTTGCTGCTTGAGTATGTTGTCTGCTCTGTTTGGCTGTTTTAAAAGTTCTATCCCATACACTTTGCTTTGATTATATTATAGCTAACAATCACTTTTATATGGAAATTGAGAAATCAGGCGTTCTTTCAAAGTGATAGAAAGTTGAAAGTTTTGACAACTGAAAATTACCCACAAAAGGAATATGATATATTCTTCCGTATAAAAGGATCCAAAACTTTTGGCCCATCATTATTTCACTATGAAGAATGAATTGATTTGGAATAAAGATGTGGGATAACACTAAAAAATAGATATAAGCAAAAACGCTACCAAGTTTGATTGAGAATTAGCATTCTTTTGTTTCCGGCCTCAAAACCCGCTTTTGGTGGCTCCCAACTAACCAATTTTGAAATAGGTTCTTTTCAAGGACCCAAAGAGTCTCTCATAAAACTAATGGTTCGCTGAGGCCAAGTGTTGGGGTTCGAATCCCGTCTTGTGCATATAACAATTCATTTATCAGTAACAGACTCTTAATTGGAGTTTAAATTTGTGACGGATTAGTTTTTGATCTATCGAATTAGGAGATACCATGGGCAACAAAAAAAATAATTAAAGAAGATTGTGTTTTATAGAGTAGAATGAGATAGCATAAGGAAAGGGCATTAGGTATGAATTATACTTATATGAATAAAAAAATAAAAATGAAAAATAGGATCTACATGGAACGAGGACATTATGGTAAAAGAGGAGGAAAGTTGCGCGGAGAGTATTATGTTAATGAACTAATGAAGTCAAATTAACAGGGTCTGAAAAATAGTTAATAAGTTGATAAGTCATGATTATGAAGTAGTGTAATTAAAATTTACAATTGTAATGTAACTTTAAGTCTTTTTTTATTATAAATAATATTATTTTAAATTTTATATTATCAAGAAAAAATAAAAAAAATTATATAAGGACTAATTTGATTAATTTTTAAAATTTCAAGGATGAAAATGACTTACGTCTGAACTTTCAAGAACAATTTTAATTATAAATAACTTTTTTACATATCAAGTGCCACGTGTCACTAAGTTGACACGTCAACCAATCATCTTGTGACACATGGCATTAGCCTCACGTCATCATATGCCACGTGGCACTTAACGTGACACGTCATCATCCAACTGACAGAAGGACTAACGTGACTAATCGTGTATCTTTCGGAGACGATTTCGATTAACTTTTGTTAGGAAATTATTTGATTTCCTAACTTATTTGTGGGCAATACATATATTAATTATAATCACAAATTATGCTATTTCAAATTAAATGACTTATATAATGGTGATCTTATTTATTGTTAGAAATACTAAATTGAATAAGTTATTATTACTTTTGATTTGGAATTAAATGAGAATAAAACCAGATATTATCTTTTGTTCCTTAAATAATTATCATTTTGGATTTTAGATATATTATCTTTTGGGCTTTAGATACTATTTTATTTGGG
>NC_029787.2:1185782-1190681 GCF_000816755.2 Arachis ipaensis | reverse complement strand
GAGATTTATATTTGGCCAAGTTATGTATACATATTAATAATATTTGAATAATAGAAAATATTATTTAATTGTTACATAAAGAAACTAGTAACAATTTGGATTAGTATACCATCTATTTTATAAAGATTTAGTTTTGGAATAAATTGATTGAACATTATGCTGCCAAAGTAGTTTCTTTTGTGAAAATTGATTTATTTAAAACATTAGGAATGTGGTGATATGTAATTCATGCGAATATTGGTCGGTCCAAAGGAATGTCTATATTTGGCCGAATTACATACACATATTATTGTTAAATAAATATTTGGGCAACTAATAAGAATAAAGTAATGTTTATTATTTATGCAAACAATAATCGGCCCAAAGGAAGTTTATTGTTTGGCCAAATAATAAGCATTGCACACTTTTGTTTATTTTCTATTAATTATGCGGTCAATAATCGGCCTAAAGGAAGGTTATTGTTTGGCCAATTAATAGAAAATATATGCAGTAATAAATAGGTTGCGAAGTTTAAGTTTCCATGTGCGCATTAAGTCGGTCCAAAGAAAGGCTTAATGTGTGACAGGAATTTTGACAATATTTGATTACTGCAATGAGAGTATCACTTACAATTAATTTTTCTATCCAAAGATTGAAAATTAATGTTGTTCTAGATATCTCAATATGGATTTTTCCCATTATTTAACTAATGTTTACTGCATGTTCTTTTTGTTCTAATCCAGAAAAGTAGAAACTATGGCTTTAGCTGCCAATATTTCTACACAAATTAGTAGTATTCCTATGCTGAATGGTTCAAACTTTAAAGTTTGGAAGGATACCGTGGAGATTGTCCTCGGTTGTATGGATTTAGATATAGCTCTTCGAGAAGAGAAACCCACTTCCACTCTGGAAAATCTCAATGAGGTTAAAATAGAGAAGTGGGAGAGATCCAATCGAATGAGCATTATGATCATGAAACGCTCAATTCCTGAGGCGTTTCGGGGCTCAATTACTGAGGATAAAGATGCTAAACAGTTCTTGAAAGATGTTGAAAAATTCTTTACTAAGAATGAAAAGGCGGAGGCAAGTAGCCTTTTGATAAAACTTGTCTCCATGAGGTATAAAGGTAAAGGGAACATAAGGGAGTACATTATGAAAATGTCTCATCTTGCTTCAAAATTGAAAGCACCAAAGTTAAAGTTGTCTGAAGATTTACTCGTGTATTTCATTTTGATTTCTCTTCCTGCACACTTTGGGCAATTCAAAGTGAGTTATAACACTCTGAAGGATACTTGGTCCTTAAATTAGCTTATATCTCACTGTGTGCAAGAAGAAGAGAGGCTCTAGCAAGATAAGACTGAAAGTGCTCACATGGCTTCATCTTCTCAGTATAAAAGAAAGCATGATACTACTGCGGATGTGCCTTCTCAGCAGAAAAAGACTAAGAAACAGGATCAAGTTTTAACCTGTTTCTTCTGTAAGAAGGTGGGACACATGAAGAAGGATTGTACCAAATATGCCACCTAGCGTGTAAAGAAGGGTATAATTCTTACTTTCGTTTGTTCTGAGGCTAGTTTAAGTTATGCACCTGTTGATACTTGGTGGGTAGATTCTGCTGCTACTACTCATGTAAGTGTTACTATGCAGGGTTGCCTGTGGACCCGACTGCCAAGTGATGCTGAAAGATACATTTATGTGGCAGACGGCAATATAGTTGCAGTCGAAACTATAGGAACCTTTAGATTATGTTCCACGAGTGGATTTTATTTGGATTTATTAAAGACATTTTATGTACCGTCATTTAGACGGAATTTGATTTCTGTTTCTCGTTTAGACAAATCAGGTTATTTTTGTTCGTTCAGAGACAATAAAGTTAGTCTCTTCTATAATTCGAATAATATTTGCTCTGGTCATTTGGTGGATAATCTATATAGACTTGACTTAAATTCCTATAATAATGAAATACTGCAACCAGGTACAAAACGAAAACTAAATGAGAATTCGGCATCATTATGGCACAAACGCCTAGGTCACATCTCTAAACAGAGAATTCAGAGGCTCGTGTCAGATAGAATTCTTGGACCCTTAAATTTGGCGGACTTTGAAGTCTGCATTGAGTGCATAAAGGGGAAAAAGACAAACGAAAGGAAATTAGGTACCGAGAGAGCTAAAGATGTCTTAGAAGTAATACATACCGATATATGTGGCTCATTCCCTACTGTCTCTTAGAATGGACAACGGTACTTTATTATGTTCATAGATGATTACTCTCGTTATGGGTATCTATATTTAATTCATGAAAAGTCCCAAGCCTTAGATGTTTTCAAGTCTTTCAAAGCTGAAGTTGAACTTCAACTTGGAAAGAAAATTAAAGTTGTCAAATCTGATCGTGGTGGTGAATACTACGGAAGATATGACGGTTCAGGTGAGCAACGTCCTGGGCCTTTTGCTCTTTTCCTAGAGGAGTGTGGTATTGTTCTGCAATACACCATGCCAGGAAAACCTAGCATGAATGGTGTTGCAGAGCGAAGGAACCGAACTCTTAAGGACATGGTGAGAAGTATGATTAGTCATTTTTTCTTGCCTGAATCACTCTAGGGAGAAGCCTTAAAGACCGCAGTGTACATCCTTAATAGGGTGCCAAGCAAAGCAGTTAACAAAATTTCATATGAAATTTGGAGTGGAAAAAGACCCAGTATAAAGCATTTGCATATTTGGGGATGTCCAGTTGAGGCGCGACCTTATAGGCCGCATGAAAGAAAATTGGACTCAAGGACAATTAGTTGCTACTTTGTTGGTTACGCTGAGCGCTCACGGGAGGTACAAGTTTTACAATCCTGCATCAATGTCTATTTTTGAAACGGAAAATGCGAGATTTCTTGAGGATGTTGAGTTTGGGGGGAAGGAAATATTAGGAATATTGCTTTTGATGATGATTCTATAACTGACAATGATCAGGTCCTTGTGCCTATTGTTGTTCAAGATACAGTTATAGTACAAGAGCAAAATGAAATCTTACTGTAGATCCAGTTACAGTACAAGAGAACAATGAGAATATTATTGTTGCTCAAGATACTGCTACAGTACAGGAAAATAATGAGAATCCTCCTCAATCCCAATCCATACAGCAAGCTCAACAACCTCAAGAAGTGTCATTAAGGAGATCCAATAGAGAAAGGAGAAAATCCATCTATAGTCTCAAGCAAGCTTCCCGTCAATGGTATCACATGTTCATAAAGTCATTACCTCATGATTTTGAGGTAAATATCATAGATGAGTGTGTATACTGCAAGTTCAGTGGGAGTAAATACATCTTTTTTGTCTTATATGTTGATGACATTCTACTTGCCAGCAACGATATAGGCTTATTGCATGAAATTAAGAAATTTCTATCGAACAAATTCGAAATGAAAGATCTTGGTGATGCCTCTTTTGTATTAGGAATCAAGATACTAAGAGATCGTTCTCAAGGTATTCTTGGATTATCACAAAAGAACTATATCGAAAAGATTTTAAGTAGATATGGCATGGAAAATTGTAGACCAATAGACACACCCGTAGCTAAAGGAGACAAGTTCAGTCTCAAACAATGCCCTAAAAATGATCTTGAGAGGACAGTAATGCATGATAAGCCTTATGCATCAGCACTAGGGAGTTTAATGTATGCTCAAGTCTGCACACGTCCCTATATATTATTTATAGTGGGAGTGTTGGGTAGATACTTGAGCAATCCGGACATGGATCATTGGATAGCTGTTAAACGCGTAATGCGTTGTTTAAAGAGAACAAAGGATTACATGCTTATTTATCGGAGATCAGAAAATTTGGAGATCATTAGGTACTCTGATTTCGATTTCATGGCATATGGTTGTGAAACTTTGTCACTAAAGCTTCATATAGTAGATGACATTGAAAGGCCATTAAAGATATTTTGTGACAATAAGTCAGCAGTACTATACTCCAATAACAATAAGAGCTTGACAAAATCGAAGCATACAGACATCAAGTTCTCAGTTGTCAAGGAGAAAGTTTAAGAAAAACAGATTTCCATAGAACATATAGGAACAGGGTATATGCTAGCAGACCCATTACCAAGGGATTGATCCCTAAAGTCTTTCATTAGCATACTACTCGGATGGGTGTCAATATTTGTGATGCATTAGTTTAGTGGGAGTTTATCTTATGCTATATGTCCTATGACAGATATTGAATTATTTTTCTGCAGAATTAAGTTGATGGTTTATTTCATGTTATGTGAAATGTTCATTTTGTAATATTTGTATTATGTTTGATCTTAATAAAGTTGGGCCAGCTGGAAGTAGACATGCATGAGATCACTTGGCATGTAATTTCCATATTACTCATCCAAATTTGATCTATGTCGTTAAGTATATTAGGATGGTGATTGGCGTGGTTTAGTCACGGCAATTAATGTGATAAAAGCTGCGATAGTTCCATATCTAATGTATGAGACGGACCAGATTGTTAAAGTAATGAGAGAAATAGCATTCAGATGCGCGCATAAAGTTTATAAAGATGTGATTATGTCAAGAAATAATATATGTATAGCCCAAGTGGGAGATTGTTAGGAAATTATTTGATTTCCTAACTTATTTGTGGGCAATACATATGTTAATTATAATCACAAATTATGCTATTTCAAATTAAATGACTTATATAATGGTGATTTCATTTATTGTTAGAAATGCTAAATTGAATAAGTCATTATTACTTTTGATTTGGAATTAAATGAGAATAAAACCAAATATTATCTTTTGTTCCTTAAATAATTATCCTTTTGAATTTTAGATATATTATCTTTTGGATTTTAGATACTATTTTATTTGGGTTTAAGGGTTTAATGGGTGCCATGCTCAAATATAAATAGGCCTACAGGGTTTCGGTCCCCAATATACCAAA